>NW_018745617.1:1142500-1310000 GCF_001683475.1 Chenopodium quinoa
CATGAACTGCAACATATAATATAACCATTAAGACTAAAACTAGGTTTTTTTTTTGTTTTTGTAATGGTTTTGTGTATTTTGACAAATAGCATAGGTAAATTAGTAAGGCAGTCATGACAACCAAATGTACATGTAGTAGGAATTATGTAAACATGACAACTTTTTGACAATCAATATAAACAATTATGACCAACAATTGCCCTATAGGTAGGACATGATAACAATGCCATGAGTCCATCAGATGGGATGTTATATCAACACAAAAAACCATCCAAACAAAGGCACCTCAACAAGAAAAATCTGTAAGAAAATGTTGGAGCATCCTTTAAGTTGAAGTTAGTGTCAGAAGAGTCCCTTCATCACTTGGAACAACAAAGACCCATTACAAAAAGGGGGGGGCAATGTTATTAGGATCGGGATTCTACTTTGGATCGGAAGATGGGAGTAGGATCGAGTCGTAAAATCAGATCGCAGGTGTAGGGAATAATTTCAAGCCTTTAAAATCCCACTAGCTTGAACCCCACTGTGATTATACACTAAAGTACGGTGGCGTCCAAAAGGGAAGAAGATAGAGCAAAAGAGTCGCCAACAAGTTTTTAAGGAACTTGTAAACCGTTCACGAGGTGAAGGTTACACCACTTAACGTTCCAAGAGATCGTCAACTCCATAAGGTCATGAACCAAATAAGGGTTCGGGGATGTGTTGGGGTTTGGTGAGTCCGACTCACCGCGGAAACAAACCCCGACCCAAGGAACTACTCGCAATAATTAAAATCATAAAGCATAAATAAATAATCACTAAGAAAAGATAACGAATCTTACCCTCAAAGCGAGCTTCGCCCAAAAACCGGGGCTCTTACTTGAAAGCTACGAGCACGTCAAACGCCGCGCCTCCAACGGTATCCACCCACAAAAAGGTGAACACAACTTTAAGGTCTACTACCTGGGGTTAGCGAGGTCCGACCAAAACCCGAGTGTTATATGAGTTTAAGAGTTTTCCCAATATTATGGAATGCTCTTTTTAACTCCCACTCAAGCAAAGAATTCTCAAGTCATTCCATGACTATTTATAAGGAAGTATGCCTTGTGAATTTCACTCATCTTTCAATGTGGGACTTTTCACAAAAAGATCCCACATGGAAAGATTAGTGAATTCAACCCTTAGTTAAATAAACAAAGGAACAAGTGACAAGTGTCACATGGTTAGGTGTGGACCACTTTCTCACTTGGTCCCCAAGGCATTTCACATGCAATGTGAACTAACCATGTGTCACCCAACCTTGAGCCCCAAGTTGGGTTCGGTTGGCCCATTTTATTTTGGCCCGTGTCCATGACCTATCAACCCGGGTCCACGGCCATAGCCACATGTGTCGCCACCGTGGCGCGCCGCCACCATGGCGCTGCCACGTGGCACGCTGCCAACATGGCACGCTGCCACTTGGCGGCTGCCAACGTGGCGGCCACGTGTGCTGCCACGTGGCATGCTCCTATTGGGCATGTATTCTTAGCCTTTTGCGTGGCTAGGATTTTACTTGTTACTTGATGCATTTTCCCGTCTCGCCAAATCCTAAATTTTGGCTCAACATTAGAGATTCTCCGACGCTCGGTTTCGACGCTCCAAGCTCGAAATTCCGACGTCTAAATGTTTAACACTCGGGCGACGAATTAATTCGTCGAGTTGGTTCGTATATTTTGCTTGGGTGTGACCCGAAGGGTTCAGTCAAGATTAAGCTGTAATATTAATTATATTAATAATACTGATCGGAAGCGGCCTCCACCCAAGCATTCCGATCACTTGACCTTACTGAATATATTAGCTTTCTAATAATTCTGAACCCGCTATCAGAATAATACACTTGTTCGAAGGACACTATTCCTTTCAATCTCCCACTTGTCCTTCCGGACAAGTGTGCATTTAGTGTATAGCCCTTATCCTATGTCTCTTCATGTCTCTTCATGAACTACAGAGTAAGTTTACTAGTCATCTCTGTTACGTCCAGAAGTGTTTCTCGAAATCCGAGTTTGACTGTTAATAAGCAGATGATTTCTAAAATCCATCTGAGCACGGCCATGCATTTTTCACAGTCTCGCTCTTCGAGAGGCCTTGTAAACAACAAGACATGTTCCCTATTGTTAGTAGGGGGACATTTCCAGTCTTGTAATGTAGCTTCTCTTACTAAGAGGACTCACCCGCCCAATATTTGTCTTTATAATCCCCTGTTACGGCAGACGTTTGGCGGATACCAAAGCGGACCAGTACTCAAACAAGAGATCTCCCACTACTCATGGTCAAAGGAAAAGAGTTCCGATAGTAATAATGAGAAAATACTTATGACGATTTTTAAATCTCTTAAAGTATCCTCATAGGTCGATCCAGTATGGTTCTAAACCAATACCTGTGCAAATGATTTATATCCTCATAGCACAAGAAACGGTGCTATAAATCATACTACACACTAATCTCTGATGGTCAACAATCGTCCACAAAATATGACCTTGATTAGGGATAATTTTCGATTAAAATATTCAATGTTCACTTAATAGGTGTTTCTTTATCCAAGCCATTGACTTGATACCCTATTTTGAATATTTATTAAAATCGAATGGACTCATTATTTAATTCTAAACCACAATTAAATAGTTTTGTGGAATATTTAGAAATATTTTATTCCACTATGAAACTTCACAATGTTTCATCTTATGATAAATGGTTTTTCCTAAATGTTTAAAGAGTAATACTCTTCATAAAACATTCATAGAAATCACACCCATATTTGATATGCTTGATTTCTTTCATGCAATTATGAATGTTGTCGTTCATTTATTGCAAAGGTTTAGTTATAATTACTTTGCAAACCTTAGCATCTTCATTATCCACCAATTCCATAATAAGATGATAAAGTTTTGAGAGTGTTAATGGATTACATGTGATTCAGGATTTATTGTCCAAGCAATGGCTCCCACTCATTTTCATGATTTGAGACCTTCTACTTGACAACCTACAATCATCAACGTTCAACAACGAACTTTTCCATTTAACATCTTTCCTTATTATTGCCTTTAAGGCAACAATATTCTCAACATATATTTTAGTAGACTCCCTGATGATGACTTGCTTGGGTTTCACTCCAAGCGACTCACAACGATTTGGGATACCCTAATCACTTGTGATCATGGAAATTTTCCTTAAATTCCCACACATTTACATGGATGCACATCCATGTTACCATTCTCAAGCCACGACATTTCTTGCCTCGTGCTTATAAATGGCTTCCTTGCTAAGGATCTAATCCTTGTTAAGGTTCGTGCTTGCAACATCAAAACTCAAATTATATTTGTTTCCATGCGTCAAGAACTCATCCAACTACTTATCTAAGTTCTTTGGATGTCCTTGACTATAATCTAATGATCTAATACTTAGATTAATGTCGATTGGTATTATATACGTACTTCACATGCTCTAAGCATTTAAGTCATCTGACGATTCCATATCATAGCTTTACATGATGGATTTAATTCTAGAATTATTCTCAATTTTATTCCATCCATCTAACATTTAGCTCATACAGTTACACTGAGTCTTGCCAAATTGTTCGCTATATGATTTGGTTGAAAGTCTCCTACTAGAGTCCTTTCGTTTGACTTAGTACTTAGCCTAGCTTATACATAGGTCAAACATTTACTTAGCTTCATACATATGGGTCGAAAGCCTTTCAAAGTCTTTCATGTTTAACATGGTAATTTATTTTACTCATTTAAACATTTAATTAAGTCTATACCATAGAACTTAATTCCCAACATGTACTAAGTATCGTCTTTAGCTCGGTCCATTGTCGAAAATACTTTCAAATCTAAACATTTAGCATTTAATGGTTGTTTCACAATAGAGTTCGTAAACTTCTTGTTGGACCATTACTTTTGCTCCCACTAAACTTCTTGTTCATCAGAATTTCTATGTTTCTCCATAAGTCAATCCTCTTATTAACTTTATGAGAAAACACGTTCCAATTCCTTCATGCAATGCTTCCTTTAATCCTATGACGGATTCCATGTGCTTGCTTTCAAATCTAGCATTATTTAGATTTTCAAAACCCTTAGACTATTCCATAGTCACTTCCAAAATCCTATTTTGGGTAGGCGGTTTTTGTATCTATTTTTCCATATTTCATATGCGCAATTTTGCTAGATCAATCACGAAAAGACTTGAGCATTCCGATTGGTGAATGGGATTTTACTAAAATCAACTCCTTGAAATTAATTATATCCTTTACAACCAATCTAGCTATGTATGCATATACATTTCCACATTTGTTAGTTTTCTCCTTGAAAACTTATTTGCAATCGATGGGTCTTTCACCTTTCATGCAAATTAATCAAGTTTCAAACATGATTTTCAAACATGGAGTCTATTTCGGATTTTCATGGCTTTTAACCATTATTCGGAATTTGGATTTGTCGTAGCTATCTTACAAGACATTATTCCTTTACTATCTAATAGTAAATAGTATGCTTGTAAGTCTTAGGTTTGTTTCTAACTTAATAGAAAATTTATAGGATTCAATCCAATCCTTTGGTGAATTCTATACCTATACGGGGCATCAAACACTGAGTTTTAAGGCGCTTTCAAAGCCCTTTTATTATGTTGATCTTACTCCAACATCTTTAATGTTTTGTGAGTAATGAATTCTCTTTTAAGGCACTTGTAAAGTCCTTTTGAGTATTCTTGATCAAGCATTATCACAGACTCCTTTAAGGTCTTCCGAGATTCTCAGTTCTAGTTTGTTGCTAAGATCGATGGTCATCGAGTTCATTTTTCTCCCACTTGTCGTTTTGGAAACGTGTTACTTTCCAGAAAGACACTACTTAGAGCAACAAACAATTTTTGTTCTCAATTAGGATGTGGAGGTAATACCCGTAGTCTCACTTAAATGCTTACAAAGAGACATGTATATTGTCTTTGGGTAAAAGTTCGTTGTGAAACAAACAGTTAGCTCCTACTTGAGCTATCTTAGTCTTTATTGAGCCATTCAGCTCCCACTGAGCCACTTTGCTCCCACTGAGCTAGTGAACTCCCACTGAGACTAAGAGCCTTAGACATATACTTGAAAAGACTTTTAGAAGTTATTTCTATCCATAACTGAATATGGCGTCCTTTCTTAGCTTCGACACATTGTTTAGTGTAACATTAGTCATTTGTGCAAATCTTTAAGAACTTTATAGGAAGGGTTGTGAACCATCATTGTTCGAGTCATTTTCAAATGACACCGAGGTCTCCATGATGACACACTATGTTCTTTGTGGAGTTATTTATGAAAATTTCCATTCATAACTTTGAGATAGTCACGCTTGGCTCAAGCAAACATCGCTCGATCTAATCTGGACATTTTAATATCTTGCCAAGTCGATTCTATACTTCACCGAACTCTTGAGCTACTCAAGTCAAGTTTGTTCACATTTGATGAATAAAGCCATATCCTTTCAAATTCTTTGTGAAACGTTGAAGTAACTGAATCCTCTTTTGCCTTCGGAGTCAATTGTCTATACCAAGAACAATAGCTCTCTGCTTTGTCGGTTTCAACAAGTAAGACTTTCTTGTCTTAGAACGATTCCAATTCAAGCAACTATCAAGAGCCTATTTAATAGAGCCTTGAGTACGTTCTTGTCGATGTGACATTGCTAAAGATGTTTGGAACGCAAATCAAGCCCATGACTTGAACTTAGTGAGTTTATCATGTTAGAGAAATGTTTGTTTATAATCAAGCATTCTTAACTCAACGCTTGGATAACCATCCCATTCAAATAAATCTCGCAACTATTGCTCATTACTTTGAATGTGAGTCTTTCCGTGTGTAAACGGATCAGTTGCTGATTATGGAATATAATAACCATTACTTGTTCCAGCCTTTGGCTTAAAAGGTCTTTAAACAAAACATACGACCTTACAACTGATGTAGCTCTTCTTGCTTCATTCTAAGCTTGTAAGTCGATAACTTAGCTTAACTTCAATAGTTTGAGGTCACTATCATAGTGGAACACTCAAGCAGTATCCGATACTTGTGAAGATAACGAATTGCTAAGTAAATAACATGAACTCATGAGTTGAAATGAAATCTAATTCCTTTTCTTCGTTCCTTCTTTCCTATATTTCTTATCATACAATATCTCATAATCTTACTTTAAGAATAATTTCTTTAAGTACCTTGACTTTTATACTTTGTTAGGCATAATCAAGCACCTAGTGCGCCGTTAAACAAAGTTTCATCTTTTCCATTAATTCTTACTCGAATTACTACATCAATGAGTCCTACTCAATTGTGATGCGAAAAGATACATTGGTTGTCAAACATTGACAATCTTGAGTTTGCAACTCAATACCTCATGTTTTATCAAAACTACCTAGTATTTTGAATACATGATGTCCAACCGTCCTTTCGGACTTAATTATAAAAGTCATTCATGAGAATTGTATTTTAGAAATGCTTTTCCTTTCTTTGAGAACTATTCTCAAGGATTTCCTTTACCAATCATGGAAACAATATTATTTGATTTAGAATACTATAAATATAAGTGCTAAGTATAACCATTTATCAAGAACATAATAAGTTTGAAATTTAATAGCATTCATGCAAACTTCAATCTTATTAAACGTCTTATTTAAACATAATAATTGTCCCTATTTGGCGAAAATAAGGCGATTCCAAGATCCGAAGAAACAAAGACTGGTTAAGCATGCTTTGGCTTGTCTTAAACACTCAATCTTCTTGGGTAAGCATTGCCTTGCTAATGGCTCTAAGCCACTCTTGGTTAGATAATCGTCGCATCTAATGCATCTTTGACGATGTATCTCTTTTGCCACGGTATGTGAGGACTCCTCACCCATACCGATGAGTTAAACCAAAACCAACGTGCACACCCGGTGTGCCTTATGCCCCTTGGAGAAGTGATGTCACCTCGCTTTGGCGTAGCCTACCATCACTCTCGTTCGGTTTAATAAGTGTTGTTTGGAAAGGCAAGTTTGACTCAATATTATTAGGGACCTAGGATTTCTATGTTGGTTGATTTAAGTGAACTTAACTAATCATCGCAACATCAAGAAAACCTAAACATGCATCTAATGAATAATTCACACATATATATAAGCATAAAATATAAAGCGAAATTATAGATGCATATTGGCAACTAGCATGACCCCTTGAGATCTTCATATCTTCAAAAGGTCTTCATTTGCAATTCGAGGCTTTGTCTTCCAAGATACGCCGTCTTCAAGACTTAACCAAACTATGCAAAAACTAGTGTCTACAACTAGGAAAGATCTAAATATTAAAGTACAAAAATACTTAACGGTGCGTAGACCGAATTTAGATTTACAAAAATACATAACGGCACGTAGTCCGTATTTTCTATCCTAGTCGGGTCCTACTAGTTGCCATTTCATAAAACCTGTGAGAGAGAATATATACATATATTCCATTCATCCATTCACTATTTGTGAATGGCCCATGCAATTTACAAATTAATACAAAGTAAAACGCATTTAAACAACGCGCGCTCTAGTAACTAATCTAGGTGGTTAATCCGATTAACACGCCTAATTAAAACTAGTCAAAGTTGTTTAACCGATTATATAAATTACGTCATTAATAATTGAAGCTCCCACTAAATTCCGCATTTCCTTAATTAATCTAATTAATTAAGTCGGTAGCACCCAAACTTGTCAAAATGAAATTTTGCCAATGCCTCTCAAAACCGAGGCCTAGCCTCCCAAAATTTTAATTAAAATAAACAAAGTTAATTAAAATAAGTAAAACGGCAAAATAAGCAACATCAAGCCTACTATGGCTAGCCACCTCACCGCACCAAGCATACACACACGCCAAGACCACGAACACACGGCCCACGGCACACGGCCGCGAGCTGCTGCCACGGCACAGCCGCGCGTGTGCTGCTGCAGCCCGCACCTGCTGCCGCGCGTGTGCTGCTGCCTTGCGTGGCTGCTGCCGCGCGTGTGGCCGCAAGTAAGGCGGTGCTGCCACCTTGGAAGCCACATATGGGCTGATATGCAGCCCGGCTCGCCAAGGTGATGCAATGCCTCGTTTTGCGTGCCACAACCTTGGGATTTGATCCCTTTTCGCGAGACAATAATAATTAATTCTAAATTAATTTTAGAACTAATTTAGAGAGAAAAATAAAATTTTAAACAAGTCTAACTTAATAAAATTTTCAAAGTGCAAATAACCAAAATAATTCCAAGAACCATTCTTAATTAAATTGGTTTAGCCTGGTGCAACATAAAATTGAGGCAATTTCTCACTTTCAATTTAATCAATTTAAATTAAACTTGAGAATTTGACAAAGTAAAGGGAAGTTGGAAAAATATGTATTTAATGTTCAAATGAAAATTCCAACATCTAAATTTTGTGAATCCTTGAAAAT
The DNA here is from genome assembly GCF_001683475.1 of Chenopodium quinoa. Classification (NCBI taxonomy): domain Eukaryota; kingdom Viridiplantae; phylum Streptophyta; class Magnoliopsida; order Caryophyllales; family Amaranthaceae; genus Chenopodium; species Chenopodium quinoa. The sequence continues at coordinate 1,150,933 of NW_018745617.1, forward strand.
TATATCTTCCAAAATGAAGATAACCAAATTTCTATCACAAAATCGAAACTTTATGTTTCCAATCAACTCAAAATAATTAAAACATCAAAGTTTAACACAAAATAACATGGAATTTAGTGGTTTTTAAAGTTTCAATCACTTATCACAAATAAAGATTGAATCTTTAACACTTATGGAAGCCTCAAAATTAAAACTTTCACACTAAAAAGCAATTAGTTTGCAATTATGTGAAAATAAATCAACCTTTAAGCATCAAATACTACCAAGTAAGTGTGCTTTAAGGGGACATAAAATTGCAGAAAATAATGCAAATAATCAACCATATAATCAACAATTTATGCCATTAATTTCAAGGTTAGAAAAGACTTAAAAATTTTCGTCAAAAACGAAAAACCCCTCGAAAAAGGCATTTCTGGTCAGAATTTGGCTAAAATCACAGTCCCCTTTGGGATTAAAACCTTTCCAGAATACGTTTTCCACCCAAAATTCACTAGTCTTGGGCGAAAATCTGGGTTCTGGGCCAAAATCGACATTGAAAACGGGATTAAAATAAATAAAACCGAGCTACTAATCTAATTAGCAACTTAAACCAGAAAATTAAGCCAAATTAAACCTTGAAAAATATGATTATAAAAATAAACGAGCGGGGCTCCGATACCGTTGTTGGGGTTTGGTGAGTCCGACTCACCGCGGAAACAAACCCCGGCCCAAGGAACCACTCGCAATAATTAAAATCATAAAGCATAAATAAATAATCACTAAGAAAAGATAACGAATCTTACCCTCAAAGCGAGCTTCGCCCAAAAACCGGGGCTCTTACTTGAAAGCTACGAGCACGTCAAACGCCGCGCCTCCAACGGTATCCACCCACAAAAAGGCGAACACAACTTTAAGGTCTACTACCTGGGGTTAGCGAGGTCCGACCAAAACCCGAGTGTTATATGAGTTTAAGAGTTTTCCCAATATTATGGAATGCTCTTTTTAACTCCCACTCAAGCAAAGAATTCTCAAGTCATTCCATGACTATTTATAAGGAAGTATGCCTTGTGAATTTCACTCATCTTTCAATGTGGGACTTTTCACAAAAAGATCCCACATGGAAAGATTGGTGAATTCAACCCTTAGTTAAATAAACAAAGGAACAAGTGACAAGTGTCACATGGTTAGGTGTGGACCACTTTCTCACTTGGTCCCCAAGGCATTTCACATGCAATGTGAACTAACCATGTGTCACCCAACCTTGAGCCCCAAGTTGGGTTCGGTTGGCCCATTTTATTTTGGCCCGTGTCCATGACCCATCAACCCGGGTCCACGGCCATAGCCACATGTGTCGCCACCATGGCAAGCCGCCACCATGGCGATGCCACGTGGCACGCTGCCAACGTGGCATGCTGCCACTTGGCGGCGGCCACCTGTGTTGCCACGTGTGCTACCACATGGCGTTTTACCATGTGTGCTGCCACGTGGCATGCTCCTATTGGGCATGTATTCTTAGCCTTTTGCGTGGCTAGGATTTTACTTGTTACTTGATGCATTTTCCCGTCTCGCCAAATCCTAAATTTTGGCTCGACATTTGAGATTCTCCGACGCTTGGTTTCGACGCTCCAAGCTCGAAATTCCGACGTCTAAAGGTTTAACACTCGGGCGACGAATTAATTTCTTCCGAATTAATTCGTCGAGTTGGTTCGTATATTTTGCTTGGGTGTGACCCGAAGGGTTCAGTCAAGATTAAGCTGTAATATTAATTATATTAATATTACTTATCGGAAGCGGCCTCCACCCAGGCATTCCGATCACTTGACCTTACTGAATATATTAGCTTTCTAATAATTCTGAACCCGCTATCAGAATAATATACTTGTTCGAAGGACACTATTCCTTTCAGGATGATGGTACAAATCCAACCTAAAAGAGATTGAACCTGCCCTAATAATAGGCATCTACTTTATTCTGCTCGTATTCATGTGCGCTTTCTGATTAACATACAATCAATAGGATTAACCCTAAACCTGTTTAATCTATGTTGGTTGAATTTAATGCACAAATAAACTATTATTGGTGATCATTTGAATTTATAATCACAATTAACCCTAAATAAGATTATTAATTATCTTATTAAGCGTGGTTACAAGTACAAATTCCCTTTAAACGTGCATAAAAGGTGATCAAGCAATAACAAATAAAATAATATGCATATCAAGCAACATAATAAATAACAATAATCATGAATAAAATAATCATCATTAAAATAATCATAATCACCATAAAAATAATGATAATCATAAATTATAATTATAATCATGTTAAAGCATAATAGAGATAGCAAGATCCTAGGCATGATACTAACAAGATTAATAACAAACCCTAGCATGTCACTAAGCAATAAAAATCAAATCTTTAGCCCTATCATGATACTAACATGAATTAATATTAGGAAGAATATAGGAAGCATCGTAACAATCATATTTGATATTAAAATTACCCTAGACATGATACTAGGAATCAAAATAACAATCTAAGCATGATTTCTACATCATAATATCAATTAAACCATTAAAGTACTTACTTGGATGCCTCGTACCTCTTTATAATAACAAAATACACACGTTAGTAACTTCAAGGAAAAATAATAATCAAAACAATTAAATTAAATAATTGAAAGAGAGATTTGGGACCAAACCCTCATAAATTAAAACCTTTCACGTCTAGGGCGAAGGCAATTCAACTTCGAATATGGCTAGGTGTATCTAGATCTTGTGAATGCGGAATTTTGTATGAAAAAGTAAGAAAGAATTGAAAAAAGAAAAGAATTCTAAAGAATTAATATTCGAATGAGAATTGATGAATGAGAGATGTAGATGATCAATGAATTGATAAATGAAGAGAATTAGATGAACGGTAACTTGAAAACTTGTGAATGAAGAGAGTTGATGAGAATTGATAAATGGTGAATTAGTGAATGAAAACGGAGTTTTTGATACGATATTTATAGAGAAAATCATCCAAAAAAGATAATTTAACAAAACAGAGTCTGAAGATCGCAAAACAGCATTGGCGCCAGGCACCAGTGGCTAGCGCCAGGCGCCAATGGCTAGCGCCTGGCGCCAAGGCCTGGGGTTGGACGCCAAACTGGTTTTCAACGCGTTTTCGAAAATCTGATAAATTTCCCGTACTGGAAGATAAAATAATATAATTTCATCGAAAATGCTATTTGATCTTGATTAAAACTCTGAAAAGTCCTAATTGAATTAGGAATGATAAAGAACCTTCTAGAAGATTATAGAAGACTAAAACCATTCTTAATTGCATTAGGAATGATAAATCATATTAGGCCCTCCCCTAGATCATTGGGCCGTACATAAAGCTCAAACCGGGCCCAGTTTAGTAAATTGGCCATAACTTCCTCAATATTCATCGGAATTGGGCTTATAATATATTGTTGGAAAGGTCTTTGCAAGCCCCATCCAACTACACCACTATTGGACCCATATCATGGACCAACCAAACTGGATCGGCTGTTTTCTTAAAATAAAGTTTTCAAAAACAGGGAGAAGAGAAAAGAAATAAAACTTTCCGCAATACTAGACCTTTCCACACTTTCGTTTCATTCGATTATGATTCGACGCGAAAGGCACTCATCACCGGGTTTGGTTTTGGGGAGACACAAATGGGTGTCTACAGCAGGATTGACCGATCCTACAAAAATTGCAAAAATTAAAAAATTTACTAAACTTTATCAATTATTTATTCATATATAAACTAAATTAAGTATATAATAAAAATATATCAATTTTTTTTAAAAGTTGTTTCCTTAAATACATTACATGATGATAGTGTATACATACACAATCTAAATTTCTAATACTACTCATTACTTTTATATTCTAATTCTAATAAAAAAGTTAACCTCTGTATAAAAGTCCAAATAAATTAGCTTCCACTCACTGAATATTAAAAGTTTTATATACAATTTACATGCTTGCTCTGAAATTAGATAATTAAATTCATTGTAACATAATCAGCTACATCGATCAAGAGAAATTCGAGTGAAATCAAGCAGGGTTGGAACTACAATATCTACCAAACCACGCACAATAGTAGGCTCGCAAATTTAACTTATTTTAAACAAAAATAATTAAATAAATAAAAATTAAAGAGAAAAAAATAAAGAAAAATAAATAAATTGAAAAGAAACTAGATGAGCAAGCCCATACTTAAGTCCACTAAGATAAAAATGTTCCTTTTAAGCTTATTTTGTAGAATCGGTAAAATCGGCCATAGGATCGTAGAATCATTGTCGATCCTACCGATCCTATATGATTCTACCGATCCTATGGCTGATCCTACCGCAGACCGATTCTATGGACGATCCATATCGACTGGGTGTATTAGGATCGTAGAATCGCACGATTCTACGATCCGGATCGCGATTTTGATAACTATTGGGTGGGGGGGACTCATTCACTCACAACACAAGGGACATCAGGGACTCTATGCCTCAAGTATGCACTCAATAAGTGGTGACTGTATACCTCAAGTATGCACTCACAACACAACACAATTGATACACATGAGTCAAACATTATAAGGGCCAAACATAAACAACTGTGTAAAGTGGGACTCCATGGTAGCAACACAAACACAACCACAATAAGAGTATTCCAAGGGCTTAGATACAAGCAACATGCTCATCATCATCCATACAGTACAACATCCACCATAAACATGCACATCATCCATACATCATAAGCAAGGTCACCATATAATAATTAATTAAACCAAATTCAACATCCTCAAACCAGTATATTGACAAGCAACATCATAGCAGCAACATCATATAAACCCACAAGCAACAACATAGCAGCAACAAGAACTCACAAGAGACAACCCAGAATACTCATACACATGAGACAACCCAGGATATGCATCAACAACAAATAAACCCACAATACTCATACACAATCCAACATATTTTATCAATAGGGACTCATATTCAAGAACAATATCACAAAAATTTTAGGAATTATCAAAAAAATTAAACAAACTAGGGTTTAGTCATAGTTACGCTGCAAGTTCAGAGATCAGGGGGGAAGTCATTACGGTAATGCTTCCTGAGATAGGCCTGGTAACATGGATCCCAGTCGTTGTAGTCATTGAGCCACACAGATCAGCGTTTCAGGCCCCTAGGAGACCCCTCCTTTTTCACAGCATCCGGAGGCGTCTCCTCCTTCTTTCCGGCTCCTTTTTCAGGGGACTCTTTCACCCCACCCACCTCCTCCGCAGTTTCCTTAGTGCAAAACGTCACATCTGGCACAAGCGCCGCGACAACAGCCAATGGGGTGGGTGGATCTGCAACAACCAGTGGCTCATCTTTGTCGCTAGACGAAAAATGCAACTTCGCCCCTTTTCCCACCAGAGTACCTCGAAAACGAAGAAGAACACCTCCGAACAAGCTTCATCACTCCGGATCCACGCCTAGCAATGTACATGGTCGATTGATCATTATTCTTAGATGGTTTTACACATGGTTTCTTGTTTTTTTGGGAACTCATTTTTGCAAAAAACGTAGGGACTCAAATTTAGGGTTTTAGAGAGAAAATGGAGGAGAGAGAATAGAGAACGAAGAGGAGAGAGAAAGAAGATTGGAGGAGGAACTCTAGGGTTTATGAAGAGAAACTGGAGAATTCACCAGAAAAAAGGATTTCTGGGCAGCATGATCGAGGTGAATTGAATGAAGAACATTCAATGGGGTAGTTGAGGAGATGAGAGAAATCTGTTGGATTTAGATGGAATGTGATTAGTTTTTGGTGGGAATGGTTAGATCAGGCTTAGGTTGTGATAATTTGATTAGAATGTAAGTGTATTGTTTTGTTATTAATTAGTTTTAGTTAAAAATATAAGTAAGGGTAAAGTTGTCATTTTACCCTAAAAACTTACTAAAAATGGAAACAAAAAATTTTGTTGCAAGTAATGTGTAACGGCTCAAAAAGGAAATTGTTGCGAGTAATCCGTAACGGAGGGAGTAATTATTTTTAATATTAATAATTATTATAATTATTTAAAATAATAAATTATTATTATCATTAATACAATATTTATAATTATTATTGAATATTAATTATTATTGTTATTATTAATTATTATTTGAAAATAGAGCAGAGCATAGCAGCTCTAAAGAACGGGGCCTTTCTCAATCTCTTTATTTCTCTATCCTATTAGAGATTCACCATATCCGCCAAGAGCCTAAGATTTCTCTCTCTATTCTAATCCTATCACCACCAACACAACCACCATGACACCACCATTCTCCTTCCTGTCGCAGCCCCCACCCACCACCACCACCACAACCAACCACTCTCTCTCCTTCTAGCTGCAGCTCTGACCGACCACCACACTCTCTCTTCTTCCTGCCGCCGCCACGACCAGCTACACATCCGGATGGACTGCTCAACCACACAAACTAAGCAAGAAGAAGAGATAGTGTGGTGGTAGGTGGGGAATGCGGCAATCCCAATTCCGATTCAAAGCCTGCAAGCCACTGCACCACATCCAAACTCACACCACCGCAGGCCCGTAGCCAACCACGTCCAAATTCACATCAACGCAACCAACCACCTGTAAATAGCACAAATTCAGCCAACTGTTCAACAAATTGCGATCGCAAATCGCAAACTAGAAATTCTATCCTCCGTCGCCGCCGCCTTCTCCTCCGCTTTCAAACAGAGAAAATCATCAATTTTGATTAATTTTTTTATTGTTTTTTGCAATATAATTGATGTGAATTTCTTATTTTGATTTTAATTTTGGTCTGAAAAAAGGAGCAGAGGAGAGAGAAAGAGAAGGGAAGAGAAGAAGGATAGAGAAAGAGAAAGGAGGAGAGTTGTGCAACAGCCGCATGAACTGTTGGGTGCGGGTAGGGTGTTCATAAATCGGTCCGGACCGAAAAAATGGACTGGACCACCTCTTACCGGATCCGGTCTTCGGCCTAGAAATTTATTTTTCCGGTCTTCGCTCCGATCCGATTTAAAACCCTATAAAAATCAGTCTTGGACCGGATCGATCTTTTATAAAAATATGTGGAAACCTTAAAATAATGGTTAAGACTATCCTTAATAAGCTTAGAAAAGTTTAAATTTATGAGTTTTTTTGTACTAAATATACAAAAAAAGACGTTAAAGTGTAGATTTTCCTTTACTTTTTCGAGTTTTTCATAAAATTGGAATTCTTTTTTTAAAAAAAATTTTAAATCGGTCCAAAGCTGCCCGGTCCACGTTTTAGACCGATTCTTTTTGTCCGGTCTGGGTTTGGTCCTAGCTTAATCGGTCCGATTTTCGCTTCTTAAAATTCTAGTTTTCGGTCCAGTTTGGGTCGGTATGGCCCGGTTTGGTCTTGGACCAATGATGAACAGCCCTTGGTACGGTGCAGGTGCCCACATCCAATAGTTCGTGATAAAATAAAGTACAAGGAAAACAATGAATTAAAATAATCATAAAAGTTTCAGGATAATCTAATTTAATCATTTTCAATTTAAATGTAAATTTGGGATGGTTGGTACAAATTATCAAATGATCTTACATCATATGTTATCCTAGTATTCTAAGTAATTATGTAAGGAATTATATTAACGAATTAAAAGTCAGGAATTTCAGCTAATCATGTTGATATTGTTAACTTCTTGCACCAATAATGAGCTATATCAAATTATCTTGGACTACGTTGTTGTCATGATGAACTGATGATCTCAAATTAATGTCATACCGTTCGTTCATATATTACCGTCTTTGTTCGTTTTCAATCTAATCTAAAGTTGGACACACATATTATCACAAGACACTTAGAGCCTGTTCACATTTACTAAACATAACTGAACGAAACTGAACTGAGATGAAATGAATATTTTATAAGAGAAGAAAATTAGGAGCTGAATTGAACTGAAATTAAGTTGAATTAAATATGCCCATAATATTTGTGTTCGGGTAATACCCTTGAGATTAACCATATGACTTCATTTTACGGTGATTATATTATATTTCTTGTTTACATATATAATCATTCTTCAAAAGAGAAAATAAAATATGATATGGACTTGGTAGTAAGACATTTAGCTTAGTGTTATTGAAGGTTGTACCACTTGTATGTTCGAATATTATATGGACAATTTTATACACCTGCATTATATGTTGAAGGCATAGATCAGATGAATGAAATATCCGAAACCGGGGGGGGGGGGGGGGGGGGTGGGGGGTGGGGGGTGGGGGGAGGCCTTGGTTTGATAGGTACTTATATAATGTATATACATATCAAGGGGCATTTGAGACATTTCGCATAGAATTTACCCATCTCTCTCCTCCTTTCTCTCACCCCCGTGTGCTGGATTTAATTGTAGCACTGGGTGATTAATAATATCACTAGATGATCAAATAGTATCATCAAACATTCAGTGGTATTATATATTCATTCAATGGTACTCTATATTTTTTTAGTGGTACTAACTATGTATAGAAATAATATTACTACATAGGGCATGTTCGGCAAAATGTAGCTGTGAAGGTAGCTGTAGCTGTGGAGATAGCTGTTAGCTATCAACAAGCTGTTAGCTGTGAAAAAAGATAATTTAGGTATGATTATTCGGTAAAGTAGTGGTTGACTAGCTGTTACATTTAAGAATCAATATTTTATTTTTAAAACTATACATTAAATTTTCAAAAGCTACTTCAAAAGCTACCTCTAACTTCAAAAGCTAATAGTACTAGCTTTTAATAAAAGCTACCTCCACCATTAAAAACACTTGAACCATTACTTTGCCAAACACTCACAATTTTTGTTGAGTAGTAGTTTGACCTGGTCAAACCACTAAAAGCTACTCAAAAACTAGTGCCGCACACGCTAATAGTCAATGATATTATATAAGCTTTCAGTGGTACGTTTAAAACTGGTCCCACTTACCCACCTCTCTCTTCTTTTTCACCCCCATGTGCTTTACAATACTTTTTAATATTTTAAGGTTACATATCAAACCTACATTAGTACATCCTGAAGGGGGGGGGTTGGGCCACGTGGACTTCTGTTAAATGCTTTTAAGATAATACTTGTACAATATAGATAACGGGATAACAAAATAGTATAATTAAGTAGGGTTGAGAGACCGTCCCACGACTAGATTGGAGAGGAGATCGGTGCTATTACTTTTTAAAAAGCTTAAAAAAACCGATGGCAATACATATTTACATTTATGATTTAGGTCTTGTAAATTTCTTTTATTCAGGTTGTGACAATTTAAATTGATTCGAGTTTATTCCAACTTTGCTTAATATTGAGTCCAGGTTATTCTAGTTGATTCAAGCTATGGTATTTAATGTTTGATTGACATTTCGTGCTCTTTTGTAATTGACACATATCTATCTATACTATATATTAAAAGGTGTTTATAAAATTGTGTATGTGTCACGTGTTTCTTTTCTTACACATGTATAGCGCCACATCATCATTCAACAGCCTTTAGCATCTTGCCACAATCTTAATTAAAAATGCATACAAAGAGATTTGAACTCCTAACCTCATTGAATGGAAACCAAATGCATTAACAACTTAGCTAGAATTAATTCATGTTTTATTAATCCAAATTTATATATAAATACATACATGTATTAGAATGCAGAATAAAAACCAAAAAAATCCAAAATAAATTATTAATGTCAATGTATACTAATTTACCTATGCTAAATAAATTAATAAGTCTTTTAAACCTTCTAATATAAAAATAAAATTATTCAAAGTATCAATCGGGGCAAAGCCGCCCAGGTCACACACTAGTTGTGATTTATATGTTTGTCAAAACACGCACAAATGCACAATCATGAATTCATAATAACTAATATCAGTGAGTGAAAATCGGAGTATAAAAATCACTAGGAATGATTAAGCCATATCTTATCGTGCCTTTTCTTGATATAAATCACAAGGAATGATTAACCAAGATCATGTAAATGATACAAAAGGATAAACTGAATAAACTAAATAAGAATGAAGGTATTAATTTTGAATTAAGTTAGATCACCTTGGTTAGAGATGTTATTTTTTTTAAGGTCAGTTTCATATCACTATCAATTAGGTGTTTTGTGATCTTGTTATCCTCCCTAAAAATAGTATTTTGTTTTCAACGACAATCCAAGGAAAACAAAGGCCATCTTACGCATTTGAGGTTCCATTTCTACTAACTTCAATTAATCCATCAATTAAAAATTAATTTTTAAGACAAAGAAATTGAAATAATTCTACAATTCAATATCTTATGAGCACTTAATTGAAATTATAGGGTGGTATATGTAAGCACTAATTGAAATTTTGGCACCTATTAGAATAGTTTCAAGATCTGATATACCTGTAAGTCCCTGTTTAGTTCATCTTAAAAAAATAATATTTAGTAAAAATATGTTCAGTAAAATTAGTTTTAGCTCAGTAAAAATAATTTCAGTTAATTAAATAAATATCTGAAGAAGAAACATAATAGAGAACCAGCAAAATTAATTTCAGTTCAGCAAAATTAATTTCAGTTCAATAAAATTTATTTTAGTTCAATAAAAATAATTTAACTTCAACAAAATAATTTCATTTAAGTAAAATTAATTTCAGTTCAGTAAAAATAAGGTGAAGTAATTGAGACCTAAGACTTCATTATTATTCATAGTTTTCAATAGTATTTACGTAGTTAAGTACTTATGTTAATTTAAAAGCCAAAAGGCTAAGCTTTCATGAAGTAACGAGACAAATTGTATTGACATTTGACAAACAAACTAAATAAAAGCATTGATGTGAATATGATAGTCTTAGGCCCTGTTAAATCCACCTTAAAAAAATAATACTCCCTCCATTTTTAAATACTTGCTCCATTTTTCCATGCGCGGAGTTTTAGGAGAAATTGGCAAAAGTAATTAAATATGGAGGTAGTGAGGCTAGTGAAAAAATAAAAAATTATAAAAAGCAAAAGTAGTGGAGAAATTGAAGGAGAGAGAATATAAAATTAATAAAATATGATATTTATTGGGGTCCACTAGGTGAGAGAAATGAGTTAAATATTGTAAAAGTTTTTCAAATAAGGAAATGGAGCAAGTATTTAAAAACGGCCGGAAAAGGAAAATGGAGCAAGTATTTAAAAACGGAGGGAGTATTAAGTAAAAATCATTTTAGTTCAATTATTATAAGTTCAGTTCAGTAACATTAATTTCTGTTCAGTAAAAATAATTTCAGTTCAATAAAAATAAGTTCAGTTCAATAAAATTCAGTTTTCTTAAAAAAGAATTATAATAGAAAAAAAAATTCTTCAAAAAAAAATTATAATAGAAAATCAGTAAAGTTAATTTCAGTTCAGCAAAAATAATTTCAGTTCAGTAAAATTAATTTAATTAAGTTTAGTAAAAATAATTTAAGTTCAACAAATATAATTTTGTTTCAGTAAAAATAATTTTAGTTTAGCAAAAATAAGGTGAAGTGAACGGGGCCTTACTTCATATTCACCAAATGGACCTAATTTTATCTAATAAATCTTTTTATTATCTATTTATCTCCTCTTCCCTGCCTTATAAAAAGTAGGAGATTGCTCTTATGAATAGTGCATGGACCATTATACCCCTCAAAATATTTGTTTACCTTCTTACCTCCGTGTGTAATTTTGTAATTTTTTTCTTAGACCCATCAATTAATAATAAATTAAATGGAGAATGGCCATATAAAGTTTAAAATTTTCTATATATAATGGAGGTTATAGTTAATTACATGACAACATTAATCACTTGATAACGAAAGGTTATTGCTTTATATTGCCGTTATTTTAAAGTAGCTCAACTAAAGTTTAGAACATTGCACAGCAACACAACATTCAACACATTTATCGTTTATATGCAAATAACGTTGATAAGATATTATACACAAACCGACGTAGAAAGCTACCATAAGAATAAAGAACATCGATAATAATTCTTCTCAAATGGCTATCTATTCCACGCTCATCACGCGCGTTGGAATTCCTAGTTAAAACAAAAGTACCCATATTTATGATCTCCGTTTTCACTTTTTCTTGATATGCTTTGTTATAGTAACTGAGTAGAACTTAGAAAAATCGAGCTAATATTTTTTTTATCACTAGAGCGGTAACGTTTTTTTGACTTGGTCAAAACAGTAGTTAATTAGATTTTAAAATACCCCTACCCACCAATAAGGCCATGAGCAACATTTCTCTAATTGCGCGTGCTTACTTTTTAAAAAAATTTACCCCTCTATTCCTAATACTAGAACGTAGTCAACATACCCGTGCTAAACCACATGATATATATTCATTGCGATAAATCTTTGAATATTTAGGTTTCTTGAAAAAATAATGGATGTAATGGGTGCATGGTGCACCTGGGTCTAATACATACTATATGATGATCATAGGGTCTAATACAAGACACACATACATGAACCCATTCAAGGTCTGAATGTGCCATCTTTAATCCAAAATTCCAATCAGACATGCATAAAAGTTACTTCCTAGCAACATCATGAGCCACCCTTAGTTATATTAATACTTTTACTTTGTTTAATAAAAAAAAAAGGCATCACTTGCAATTGACATAGAAAAGAAGAGTGGAGAATATAGAGAGAAAGGAATTTATGTGATTTTCAAGCTAAGGGTATAAGAGAGCCATTACTTCAAGTTTAAAGTTAAATTAATTTAGGTAAGATAGCTACTTCTTGACACCCTAGCCTTCAATCGAGCTCAAAATTGCATTCAAGTTCGAATTATCTATAAGATAACAATGTTCATGAACAACGCTTAAGGAGCTTGTTTATTAATTTAGTGTTGACCGTAATTAACATAAGAAGTAATTCGTTCATTAAACAAACATTGTTTATACTCAACTAAATCTAGTGTAAATTTTTATATACACCCAGATGCACCGTGTACCCAACTAACTCAAGGTTAGTTTTTGCTCTTCATTTGATGATTAAATGAAAAACAATCATCAAAATGAGAACAAAATACGCATAGGTACATCGTAGACCTGGGTGTACATAACAATCTCTCAAATTCGGCCATTGCTATCTATCCCTACTTCCAAAACAATAGTGTTAGCTTTTACAATGGATTTTCCCATAACACCTTACATTTAAGTGGAACAATGGATAAGGTTTGGAAAAGAGTTCCTGTGAAAAATATCAGATAGCGAGTTCAGGTGTAATCACAATTCTAATCCACGGTGATGCTATACGAGGTATTTCAGTACAGTGAACACCGGCCATGGAACAGCCAACCATGTTCTTGAATGAATAATGCAGAGCTTAACAACAGAGAGAAAGATCAGTAATAACCTGCATTAAACTTTTTTTCCTAAAAAAGGGATAGATTTTATGTAGCTGCTGAAACATGCTGGTGTCTGCTGCACATTTAATTTATGCAGTGTCTGTATAGAGCAAATCTTTTCTGACACTGTTTGCATTAGCTCTGATGCACAATTTTCTTTTTTTTTTTACTGTGCAGCAACTAGTAGAGGAGGTGAAGTGTATCAGATCAAAAATCCCGAGCTACAACCATGGGACTAGAAACGAACTTATAAACACAATTTTCCAGAAAGAATGCAAGAGATGAACCTGACAATATTACATAGCAAGGCGAATAATGTTATTGTTTTATTACATTACATGAATGGGGTTACAATCCTCAGACAAATCAGCCTCGCTAAAATAACTCTGCTATTGATGAGAAGGCAACATTAAAAAAACTAGAGCTTCTCGCTAACTAATACAGTAATACACAAAATGAAATATAACTGAGAGAACCAAGGGGTAAAACTGGCTAATCTTACAGAACCATCTCTAAAACCTCAACAAGACGACAACTACATGGGTACGTGCACAGGTTCATTTCAGAAAATGCAGTCAAATTGACCGACAAAAAGAGATCTGAAATGAGGAATACAATATATAAGTTAGGAGGTTAGTGAAGGGTGACCACAGTATGTTAGCTTATTCCATATCATGAAGATAAGTCCCGACTCAAACAGATTCTGCTGCATCATTTCCGATGTGAGCATCACCATTTTCTCTGCTAAGTTTAGACTTTGGAGAAGAAAATGATGCTTGTTTAGAGACAGTTTTATTTGAATGCTGCTCTGAATTGTTTAAATTAAGATACGTGTAGACCGACATGCCCATCAAGGCAGTGATTGCTCCACAAATACTGGTTATTCCAGGATTTGACCCAAAAAGAAGGTACCCTCCTATGAGTATAACACATGTCTTGAATTGGCCTAGAACAACATGGGTAATAGCAGAAGTTGCCCTGCACACATTTGATTGGAAAGAAAAATAAAATTAGGCTTAACTTTCAGCTTTCACAAAACAGGTAAAAGTACAATGCAATGGATGCTCTGGATCTTGACGGATTGTATGTACACACTACGACACAAATATTACTTTGAAGGGGGGAGGTGGAGAAGGGGGGGGGGGGGGGAAGGGGGTGAAGAGGCCATAAACCACTTGTATAAGACTATATGTTATTGGAGATGCTCCGTAGCAGGTCATTAGATATAAGAAAATAGTTTAGACAACAGCATCAAAATTTGCTAGAATTTTACATGGGATATTTCATATGTAAACTGCCGAAATATGAAAAGGATTGTTATCCTTCGCTAGAATTTTACATGGGATATTTCATATGTAAACTGCCGAAATATGAAAAGGATTGTTATCCTTCTTTCTCCCTCAATTGAGACCTAATTTGGAAAAAAAATAGAGTACAAAAGATCTCAAATACTTACCCAAGCGCAAGTGCTCCGGACCACTGGAGCAAGAATCCAAGAAGTGCAGACATTAAAATTATAGATGTGTTTCCGAAATCCCATTTAAAAGAAAGGATACCCGGTGGATCTAGCCAAGGCATCATCACTACCAAGAAGAACACTGTAATTGGTGTTGTCTTCCACATTAAACTGCCCAAATAAAAGCCTTCATAAGGAATAAATATGACAGCATCTGACAATTATGAAACAAAGAATTTAACTGAGAATTGAAGTCAAATGAACAGAACATACGCCAATGCAGTCCAATTCTCCCGCTGCTGCATACTGGACCACATGATCTTATTCACAGCACTAGGAACTATCCAAGCTAAGGCTATACAAGCACCGAATAAGTGGAACTGTACATCAGTTACAGTAGCAACAGCAACACCAGCGGACACTACAGTAAGAGCAAGAGCCTGAAAAAGATTCTCCCATCAGAAAAACAACTCACAAAAACAGGAAGAAAACAAGCACACTCAAGAGACTACTGAAAGTTGACAGCATACTGGACAGAATTTTTTCATGATACCATGTGTCCAGAGAAACTCAACATTATAACGTAATGTAAAATGTGTACAACTATTCATACAAATTCTCATAAATTAAAGCAGTGTTAATAAGATAGGAAATTAGACATTGAATATCAATAATATAATAAACTCTCCATTTTACATAAATTAAAAACAGATAGAGAATTGTGAGGTTTCATGCTTAAGGTTCACATCTACCAGAAATTGATGCCCCAACCCAAGGCCCAACACTCCCAAGTTAACATTCTACTTTTACCCATTTTTCACCTAGCCTCTTATCCCTTAATCTCCATGTCCTAACTCTGTTAACCTTGGCTTGGAACAGAGGGGATATTTCTTATCCTTTTTCCTTCCGATATGGTATATAATACCCCTATGACAGCAACTGCAGAAAACAGCAAACAATTATGAATGTGAACTGTTGTCCTATTTTGGTATAATATACTTCTTTTTTTTTTTTTTTTGCAACACTTAGACTTATATAATCCACTTTGACTAGCTTTAATGATTTACTAGATTAAAATACCGTGCAATGAACGGTTGTTAAATATTTTTGACAATAATATTACAAAATATAAAGTATATAAAAGATATTTAGAAATATTTCATTTGGATATATATGGAATATGATTGTCAAACTAGTATTTTTCACAAGGTAATGACATGTGTTATGGAAGGATTTGCTTTTAGTATAGTTAATAGATAGCTAAGGAAAGATATATTCATGTGGAATCTTGTGATTATTTATCTCAATTTAACTTTTATTATATTAAATTTGTATAATTTTAACATATTGGTAATTAAGGATATTAACATTAGTGTTTGAAATATTGCATTCGCAAGTGTAAAATGAGAAGAGTTGCAAGTAAAAAAAAACAAAGGTCATATCTAAAGATAACTTAAAAAGCTATAAAACATTCTAGATCCAAAAACTACTTTGAATTCAATCCAATATACATATTTCAGTAGCAATCAGTTCTTAAAGATGAATTATAAGATCAACATACCTCTTACTCCCTCCGTTTTTAAATACTTGCTCCATTTCTCCATGCGCGGAGTTTTAGGAGAAATTAGAGAAAGTAATAAAATATAGAGGTAGTGGGGTTGGTGGAAGAATAAAAAATTATTAGAAAGCAAAAATAGTGGAGAGAATTGGAGGAGAGAGAATATATGTTGGGACCACTAGGTGAGAGAAATTGATTAAATATTGTAAAAGCTTTCCAAATAAGGAAACAGAGCAAATATTTAAAAACGGCCGCAAATGGAAAGTGGAGCAAGTATTTAGAAACGGAGGGAGTAATCAAGTTCAACCAAACTAAATTATATGGCACTACCGCACTAGACACCAGTTCTTCACTGATATTGACATCACAATTATGATGAAAAATGATTGATAAACAATAGATGATTTTGCAATTGGACAAATAAAAATGATAGTTAAACAATAACCAAATTTACACAACCACTAAACAATACACTCTTCAATCTATAACTATTACTATAGTAACAACCGCTGAAATCATGTCAAGCTGTGGTAGAAAATTTTCCCGTGTAAAATATATATGTGATGTCAGGGTCGTCTCCGACAATTTAGTGGCCCTGTTCTAACTATTAAAATTGGGCCCTTTAATTTTTAGAGGACTATTTTAAAAGGTTAAAAATATTATTATTATAAAATGACATTTTTTTTAAGTACAGTACTACAAATTATTATAGAGCTAAAATATTCATATTACTAAGTTTAATAGTAATTGAATAAAACAACAAACAAAAACTTTTAATTTAAAAAGTATCATCCTTCTAATATTTTTTGAAGCAAAATCCTCAATTATATTTTCATAATCAATTTAATTTTGTTTTAGAAATTAAAAAGCAAAGTCAAAGATTTAAGATGAATTTTTAGGTTTTAATTTAGAAACGGTGGTCTTTTACGCGGAAGAGGGTGAATATGTAAGGTTATGATTTTTTATTTTTTTTTTAATTGCGGGCCCTGATTTTCGGGGCCCTGTTACGTGTGTGATAAAAAACATGTCTAAAGACGGGCTTGTGTGATGTCATCACTTTATTTTATATTTTTTTAGTTAAATTTTTTTGTCATCTATTTCAATATTCATTTTTTTCTAATTTGAAAATTTAGTTGATTAAGTAATATCCAAATTTAGTCCAATAACTTTGTAAGTGTGACAATATAACAGATTAAGTTGTCAAAATCGTGCATCGCATGAGATTGATCTAGTGCTTCTACCCCTGTTTGTTTTTTGTCCTACTCACTTTCCATTTTAGTCTGTTCTTTTTAGTTCTAATCAAATTGTTTTATTCTATTATAGGCTTACCATCTTACTCATTCTATACCACAATAATTACACCTTTCCACAGACTCTCCATTACATTATTCACCTTTATCTTACACTCACCTGCCTAGACCCAATATTACCTTCTCTCTTACTTTATCTTAGTCACACTCACAATATTCAATATTTCTTAATTTGCGTATCAACAATAATTAACTGAGTTAAACATTGAAGAATGGAGGGAGCATTTCATAAATATAGAAGGAAAAAAGAATGAAGTAATGCCAATAGCATCCAAGGAAAATTTCTAACATAAAGGACAATTTCTGAGTTCTTGATGCAAAGCACATTATATTATCTGATAAATAAGATATCGAAGCATGCATAAGACAGCTTAAGATGGGAAAACAAGAGAAATTGAAGTTGAAAGTCAGCAGAGGAGGGGCTGCAAATTGGTTAGTGGCTAGAGAATAACAAACAACATATTGGTGAGTGGCTAGAGGAAAGAAGGTTAAGTAAGCTAGTAGAGGCTCATCAATCAGACCACCTTCCAAGTGGATTCCTATCGATATTCGTTAAGAAAATGAGAGGTCTTTAGCTTAACTCTCAAGATGGCACAGCAATGAGATTCAGCAATTAAATTGAAATAAGCAAGATGAACCAATGCTGAACTGCGTACGCTGGTCTCAATTTCAGCTCAATAAGGCACTGGTTGTAAACTAGATACAGACATTTGCTCTTAATGCGCAGTGATCTCAAGATAAAATTAAGCAAAAAAAAACATGATTAGCTCCTTGATTAACTCCATGTTTATAGCATTGTATATATTCTCCCTTTATACTCTCCCCAACCTCAGCCGCTAATATTTTGTTACCTAATTAGCTTTATACTACCAACATTGTAACAGTATACATTAGTAGCATTATTATCAGTAATACATTATCAATTTTTCCTATTCTCTATAAAACAACCCAAATATATCAGCACAAAAATACAAGGCAAATTGCTATCCAGTCTTTTTAAGAAATAAATAGTGGCAAAGTGAGCTGGGAATCCTTTCATGTTCACGGATAGAGAAGAATCTAAGAAATATTTGGATTTGCAATATCTATTCCAAAGTTTTGAGACTTAAAGAACTTTCACAAACAAGTTGATCGGAAAGCCACCCCTCTGCAATCTATTCTAGAACATTACAGCTTCCAACTAATCCAAAAATATAAAGGAAGGATATTCAAAACTCTTATGGGCAATCAATGTACTATGTAACAACTGTTAGAATAACTTCAGAAATCAGAAGCCTAAATATTACAAAATCATATCTAAAATTATCTTAACTTCTTAAGTTGCAAAAGAAAACTTTCTCAGTGGAAGGATGCCTTTCATACTCTACAACTACCTAAATTGTAAATATTATTCAAGGGTCATTGATGAAAAAGAATAAGTGATTACCTTTTGAAAAGAGACCTTTTTCCGCAACAGAATGAACTCTGCAACCACTATCGAAGGGGTCACAGCGATCTTTGCCATCTGATAAAATCCAACACTAAAAGTACAGAAGTTAGAAGGAACATAGGAAGCAGGTAAATAGGTATGGGTTATCCGATAAAAATTTATGTGACTCACCTATTATACTTCAAACTGACATTAGCAAGACCAGTAGAGAGTGACATTACTACACCAAGAGCGAACAAAGAAGATAAACGAGAAGCTTTTGCGGGAGGCGCAGGGAGCATAGATAGAGCATTCAGAATAGCCATTAAAAACCAGCTTACTACATAGTGAATGAATGTAAGAAATATTGGATAATTGAAGCCGACCTTCCCAAGAACCTGTGTAATCCGAATAGCAAAAGATGAAAGATGCAATCAATAAAATGACTAACCAAATATTGCTTAATTAACAAAATGTAAGAGAATATGCCGCGGGAATACCAGCTTGTTCATCAAAATTATACCAACAGACACCAAAAAGTTGAAAGTGAGTGCCACCATTGGCCCACATAGGCGTTGCTGATAGCGCCTCGCACCTTCAGAAGAACGCAACTCATTGAACAAAGAAGACCTTAAATCTTCTAGTGCTTTGCCTAGTAAGGCACAAACAAAGAAGGTAAGTGCACTGTCAGTAAGCCACAAAAACAAAAATAAGAATGTTGTAACAGAGGTAGAAGCAATAGTCAAGGAGCTAGAATGCAATCTAGCCAGTTTACAGTGCAGCAAAAGGGAGTAAGCTGAATGAGGAATGATTTGTTTCTAATTAACAAAGAACAAAATTCTCACTGGTCTAATAGCAATTTTCCACAGAATACATGCACAAACAATCAACTTCATCATAAAATGTGATTATAGTCATTGATAACAGCTTAAATGTAAAGGTGAAACCATGCATTTAATAAAGAAAAACAGATGTTTTACGCAACAAAACTTCAGTAATCAGTACTTGTTTAAAACACAGAAACCCATATAAAACGTCACAATTATATCTTAAAAATAAACTTTTAAATAATTCCAGAAAGTGTCGGAACAAAAAAAAATATCAGGGTGAATACGGAGACAGGTAGTGCAAAGTATCTAAGCTAATTGCTTTCTGATAAGAGAGTCAATCTTTTGTAATGTAAGTAGATTATCCAATGTACTATACCATTAACACCCCAAGGAGGTACTCGTTAGTTGTTGTTCCCCTTCCAAGGTTCTTATGCGGATCATGCCTTCTGCTCATTGCTTACCCTGAGCTACCCAAATAACATTTCCTACTGCAGTTTAGGCAACAAATGCTAACCTCTGGATCAACAAGTTCCAGTAAAAATTGGTTAAAAAAAAGCCCTTTTTCAATAACTAATGCTATGATAAGGAGTATGTAATTGGTGCAAATCCATTATGGGCTTTTATTGTTCAAATATAATGATGTTATAACAGCTGTTCTTCACCTAGCCATGTTTGGATTCAACAATCGTTATAGCTTACTAGCTCATCATATGTGCATTTGAGGCTCCCTTATCGTGAGTCGTGACTCAAAGCAACAGCGTGTTTGAGCCGAAGATTTGACAACAATGGAAGCATTTAGCCAAAAAGGTAATGCTCCTTATTTTGATCCCTTAGATCATCTTACACATCATGCTAGGAAAATCCATAAGAATGACTCTCTACATTATGTAATCATGAACATAATCGAGAATCAGCACAAATAAACATGAAACTCCACTACTGATATTGATTAATACGAAGAACACTATTTGCAATCTTCCATTAATTATACCCTAAGCATAATTAAAGCAATCAAGCCAATCACCAAAACACAATGTTTCACTTTATATCCTTCACTCTTTTTTAAATATAGCAATGATATATGACAATGACTCAAAAAAGATTCAAACTTTGATACTAATTCAATACTTTCCAAAAATCATAACCAACAGATCCATTGATTAAAAACTTACTTAATTACATTCAAATCAAAACTCAATCTTCCAATCACATTCAACAAAATGCACCAACATTATTCAAATTAATTTTCCACTAACAAAACCACAAATATTAACCCTTTCCAATCAAATGCAACCAAATGCACCAATATCAATCAAATTTTTTTACCCATTTAAACTATTAATCAAATGTATAACCAACTCAAATATTAGCCTTTCCCATCAAATTCAAATGCACCAATATCAATCAAATTTATCACCCAACAAATAATAACCCAATAGCATTAATTAATCAACAAATAAAAATATACCTTTTTCACCGGCATCACTATCTTTACGCTTGAGAATCTTCCTCACATTCTTACTAACAAACAAATTAAACATCTTCCTGCTACAAAGCATCCCCCTTTCTCAAAAACCCACCAATAAAGTTTCAATCTTTTGCTCAAAACCCTTCAAAAAATCAACATAAAACCAACCCCAAATTAGAAACACTTTGAAAAAATTTGAAAGAAAAGAATTTGAATTGGAGGTGGGAAAGTAAGCAAATAGAGAAGAATGAGAGCAGAGGAGAGAGAGAGTGGAAGAGAAGGGGACACGAGTCTCACAGAACAACAGAGAAAGAAGACAACAAAATAAGGTTTTTGTCTGAAAGAACAAACAACAAAGTGAAGAAAGTGGGGTCATGATTCTTGTTCAGCGTAAGGGGCGGATAGATTGAGGAAACTGTGAGTGAGTGATTGGCATTGCAGTGCTAAGTGCTTGTATTGTACACAAACAAACTTGTCCAAATTTATTTTATCATTAAGGTGATTGTGAATTGTAAGTTACACCCACCGACAGTAGGGACTCTTGGAGAAAGATTTGCCTGTGGGGTTGTTAACTTGTTATGTTATGCTGTTTATCGGCTTTTATGGTTAAACTTTAAAAACTTTTATAGTACGAGTGATCTTGAATGCTTGTAAGTAATTTTAAGAGGAAATTGATTCAAGTTGGATCTTAGTAACTCAAAATGTATTTTAAAAATATTTTACTGGTTTATAATTACGTAAAAGCTAACGAATACCTTGGAGGTGTTGGATAATTTAGCTAAAAGTAGAAAGATTAAATTAAAATGAGCATTAATTGCTCTAATTGACGTATGATTTTGTCATGCTTTCCCAAATTTATACCACTTTTGCTAGTATTTTAAATGCTTATCCAACTTCTAGCAAGATCCTTATAACTATAATTAAAGGTGTACAAAGTCAAAATAATGCATTGGATATTATATTATATAAATGCAGAATTTACTTAGGTGTTGTTTGGTTGATGTGGGTATTTAATTCCCATAGGAATTTATACTTCATGGGAATTTAATTCCTTAATAAAATTCCTAGGAATTTCTAAAGTGTGTTTGGTTGGTAATGAGGAAAATTGAAATTCCCATGAATTGTAGTTTACTAGGGGGGGGGCTAGGTAATTTACTTCCCATGTTTTGAGGGAAGTTGAAATTCCCATGAATTCTCACTTCCCTCATTTTTGCTTTTTTAGATCAACCAAACAACTATCCACTTTATCAATTCCCATGAATTTTCAATACCCTTGATGAGTCTATTTTATATATATTTTTATTCCCCGTCCCACGGTCATATTTGTGCTAATTTGAGCTCTGTGGAGCTTTTTTTATTACTAATATACGTTTTCTAGTGTTTTTGTAGAGTGGATATTATTTTGTAGGAATTTGAAGAATTGTGACAATTCCCGAGCTTATTGAGCCACTGCAAAGACATTGGAGTCGGATCGTATTTTATGACCGAATATTTAAAGCTCAAGATCGTACTAAATAAAATTAGTTCGGTGATTAAGAACTTGATTAGAGAAGAGAAGGGTCCCAAGTTCTCACAAGCAACACGGACCAAACTAATAAATATCTTGAACTCAAGTCAAGAAGGCCCAAGTACAAAGCCCAACTCGCTGCTAGCTGATCCAGCCCATTCAGGCGCTCCACTGATGTTTTCTCATTAGTGGGCTTCTTTAATAGTTAAGTCGGTGGGTCTTTTGTATATAAATAGTAGTAGTATGCGATCAGGGAGTTAGTCAGCTTTATTTTTTTTGTTTTTAGTCTTAGTTAGATTTCGGTAATTGCACGTCAGTTAGGAACTTCTTAGACTTTGTTCGCTTTTCGTCAAATTCGTTTTTTATGCAAGAGTATTAGTTCACTTCTTTTAGTGGATTATATGGTTGTTTTCTTTAAGTTCTCTTATGATTATTTTCTTAATCTGATATTATTGTTTCTTATATGCTTACTTTAATCGTTTTATTTAATTGTTTTATTAATTGCCTATTAATTTTAATTATGTTTACTTTAATTAGTTTAGTTTTAATTACGCGTGAGTAGTTTTCTTTCTAGGGTTTGTGGGCATCCATAAATAATATGAAGGGGTAATTTATTATTATTGATTGTCAATGCTAGATTAATTTCCTATTGATTGATTTAATACTATGCAATTAGATTAGCGCTGGTTTAATTGTATGAGTTACGCAATATTGATTCGAGATTCGAGAGATGAGAATTAATATTAAGGCCTAGTTTCAATAGGCAGTTTAATTTATAAATGGTTAAATCGAGATTCGAGAGATGAGATTTAATATCGGTAAATTAATTCTGTGATTGTAATACGTAGCGAAAGCCCTTTATGATCTGATTAATTGATACATTGATGATTGATTTATATGTTTTACCCTGGAGTATTATTTATTGGTGAATCTATGCCCTAGGTCCTTTATTCATTGATTTTCCCCTACTTTTATTTCTCCCTACTCATATTCTTCGTAGTATAATTCCTTTAAACAACAACAATTGGTTACTTTAATAATTTAGATTATAATTAATTAATTAGGAATAGAAAGACCAGTTTCCCTGTGGATTCGACCCTACTTCCCTATCTACTTTAGTTAGAGGACTTAGGTAATTACTTTTGATTAGGTGACTACGACTTTAGCCTGTCAACCCTCATTTTATAATGTCAACCAAACAAGCCCTTAAATGTGTTAAAGACAATATTACCCCTTTTATAATTTCTATTATCCCACCCTAATTTCATTCTTAAAATATATAACTCATTTCCTTCATTTTTCTATGGAAAGTATGGTTTGAATCAAAGAAAGAACGCTTATATACTTGTTGATGAAAGAAAACTTCTATCATTTTTCTTCTACACCACCTATTCCCCATTGATCCAACTGTTCTCAATCCCTCTTGATAAAATAACAATAATAATTTAAGCCCTAAAGAAATCTAACACCCTTTCCCCCTGAAGTAATATCAACCCCCGGAAATTAATTCCAGTACCCTTCATCAACCCTCGGAAATTTATTCCGGTACCTTTCATCACCCCCCCCCCCCGAAAAATATTCTGATACCCTATATTATCCCACGGAAAGTTAACCCGGTAGTAATGCTCATGGCCCTGATATTAAATTCAGCTAAAAATTTCTGGAAATTTATACCATGAATTGATCTTTAGCCCGAACAATAGTTCGAGTAGGTGTGCATGCTGAAAATTTATTTGTTTGATTATGTTTGCAGATTGAATGTTATGGGTGATTGTATATATTTTTCGTTGATATGTTAAGGCTGATTAGTTTTTTTTTTTTTTTTTTTTTTTTTTTTTTTTTTTTTTTTTTTTTTTTTTTGGTGAATGAGGGTGATTAGTTGATTCCATAATTAGGAGTGAAAATGATTTAGATTAAAACAGGTTAAAATTGGAATATAAGTTTTAAATATTTTAAAAATTATTCTGCATTTAGGCAAATTGTTACCTAGTAAAAATATTCAGGTAGTTATGGGCTTATGGTTTCCTTCCGAATTTTCAGAGATTATGGGATCAATTTTCATTACTCGTCCTTATAGCTCTCTAAACACCAAAACAAAAAAAATGAAGGTGTTGCCACCTCTTTGTTGGATCTGAAGGATGTGAAATAGAAAAATAAAATACAAAAGTTGGGTACCCAAATTTGATGTTGGGTAAGATTTATCGACTTTTCTAACTATAATTTGGTTTAATTGGTTTTCATTTTTTATATTAACTAGCTGTAACAATTTTAATTTCATATATTTCAAATCAAATCCAACATTAGAATTAATTATTAGGTACATATAAGAAGCGGAGAACACCATATTTATATAAGAATGGTTAATGATATATGATAGGTTTCATCAAAGTGGAGTGCTAATTTTAAGAAGCTACATAATGAAAGGTAAAGCTTTGAATTTGAGGCATAGAAATATGTATTTTACATGAGATGTTAGCCATGTTACCTATACAATCAAGGGAAAAATTAGTCACTGTTAGGAGAGGAGTTTACTTTACTTGATCAAAAAGGATCTTGTTATTCTATCAAGTGACAAATAATTTTGATAGAGAGCAAATACTAGATACTTCATATTTAATAGTTGTAACACCTTAACCTAATTTCTATGATAAGCATAATTTAAATCTTTTACAAGGACTTTATGTATGCAGTTATGTAGATATCATCATATCATACATCCATACCAGGTAACAATAATGATTCTTTTTATTTTCAATGTACTACTATATATACTCGATATTGATCAGCAAATTTTGAGGACAAAATTGCATGAGCAACTTCCTTCATTCGAAGAAGAATTTGATAATTAATTTCAAATCAGATTGAAAAGATGATGTCTCATAATATGGGACTAATGTTGAATGTCATTTAGGGTAACATACAAATTTTTAGTAAAACAAATATGAGGCAACCCAGGTTAATAACCGTGCTAAACTTGGGCCGTTTATAACAGGGCATTTTTGTCCATTCAGCTTCAAAAGTAAGGGTTAAAATGTCCAAGGCAAAATTGATACTTAAGTGCTGTTATGTTTGACGTTACCTTGTCTTGCTTAACCATGGTTACTTGCTGTTACACCAACCAAACAACCCCGACTTTAATTACGCGACACGTGTCTTTGTCTTCTTCAACGTGACTAGTGCTTTTTCACTCCCTCACTCCCATTATTTTCCTGTTCTTCTACCGAGCCAAAACTTGAATCCTACTGCATGTAATTAATCGGATTAAAATTTGCATTTCTCATTTACTGGTTGAGTTGCGAATCTCTTGGATTTTGTGTCGTATGCTGTTGTTCGTCGATCTGGGATATTGCGATGGAATTCTGTAAATCCATAGGTACGTGTTTGTGTTGCTGGTTATCTTCAATACAATATGTAATTGCCGATAAAGTAAGTGTAATTTTTATTTACTCCAATTTGTTTGCGTTTTCAATTTGAATGTACCTATAATTTGCATATGAGAGAGATGAAAATTAAGGGTTTTATAGTTGTTTGCTCCTGGGTATATTCAATACAATACGTAATTGCCGATAAAGTATGTGTAATTTCTAATTTACTCCACTTTGTTTGCGTTTTCAATTTGAATTGGCTTACGATTTGCATATGAGACGGAAATTAGGGGTTTTATTACTGTTTGGTGCTTGGTATATTCAATACAATGCGTAATTGCGGTTAAAGTATGTGTAATTTATGATTTACTCCAATTTGTCTGTGTTTTCTATTTGAATTGGGTTTTTGAAATGAAAATTGGTTAGCTGTTTAGTGAAGAGTGTTGTATTTCATGTAAATGTAGGCAAAACATTGCGGAATAAATGTCAAAGAGGAAATTGGAGCTAAAGGTATGATTTCTAATCTACTTTATGTTTGTATCTTGTAATTCATGTGGTGATGAACAAATGGGTACTGATTGAGCCGCTGTCGCTGATTAAGCCGCTGTCAGGTCGAAAAGGAAATTGGGAGAGAAGGTATGATATTTTCATACAAGTTCAGATACTTATGTTCGTAATTGAATGATTGACATTGGTTGCATTGTTACAAAATGGAAACAGGATATAGTGTGGGGGGTCAAGTGAATAAAAAACAGAAGCACTGTGTAGGCGTCGCTCTAAGTGCGCCTACGTTAAAGCATGTGGTGAATATGCTTGGCACTCATAGGAAGTGGGAATTGACATAATACGATTAGGGACAAGGAAAGTAGGGAGCCGCCAACAAGTTTTTAAGGAACTTGTAAACCGTTCACGGATCATAAAAGGCAACCACGATTAAGGGACAACGATAGGCAACAACGATTGACCTGTGAAGGCTACACCCCATTCATAATCCATGAGATTACTAACTCCATATGGTTTGGAACCACGAAAGGAGGATCGGGGATGATGGTACGAAGTGAATCATGGAGTCACATTTGCCCGTATTGGCCTCTACTCGATTCTTATAGTGAAAAGTGATTCCTGCGATCTCAAAGGCATGCAAACAAAGATTCAATTTGCTCCAAACTATTATTATGCTAAATTGGTTTAATATTAATGCAACATATAATTCTAAAATATTTGTGATCACTTGATTAAACAACAAGATTAAAAAGGATTCTAAACCGGTTGTCCAAATTATCTTATTAAGCGTGATTTTCAATTACATATTCCCTTTAAACATGATACAAATATAATTATCATTAAAAAAATATAATTATCATTAATATTGGAAGCAAATCAACAATAATAGTGTTAGTCAAATCAAATATAAATAAATCTAATCATGATACTAGCAATATAAAAATAAAATAAGAGTAATTAAATTAATTAATTACTCACATTCTGCGCTTTCCTTTAAATTGCTACATCATGAATAAACTGTTAGTAACTTCAATAAAAATATAAAGTAAATGGAAATTAAATTAAATTAAAAGTAGAGTTGATTTGGTCCAAACCCTCAGTTATTTGTACCTTTCACGCCTTGGTTTAAGGACGGAACCTCGGGTTAAGTATAGACTCCTTGGAGTGCTTAGGGGAATTACATGGAAGAATAAGGAGGCTAGAAATTAGGTTAAAGAGGGAGAAGAGAATGATTTTTGGTGTAAGGTGCGAGAGAATGATTATTGGTGTAATTAGAAACATA
Organism: Chenopodium quinoa; assembly: GCF_001683475.1. NCBI lineage: Eukaryota > Viridiplantae > Streptophyta > Magnoliopsida > Caryophyllales > Amaranthaceae > Chenopodium > Chenopodium quinoa. Next base: position 1,178,963 of record NW_018745617.1, read on the forward strand.
GATTTAAGGCTTAGAATACGAGAGAGAGAAAGAAGAGAATGATTTGATGATCAAGATTGTTGATGATTGAAAAAGGGTGATATGACCTCTATTTACAAAGAAAAAATAAGGCCGAAGAATCAAGAAAAAGATAAGAATTCGAATCGGATAAAACTCTTGCTAAGCTATAGACAGCATTTTTTGCGGGTTTTGTTTTTATCATATCTTTTGATCCAGAAATCGGAATAAGATAAATAAGATATCGTTGGAAAGATCTTGAAGTATAATTTCTAACCCAATTAGAAGAAGTTAAAATATTTTGTAGAATAAAAGATATGGCAGAAATAGTGGGACAATGTCAGTTTTGGATAGAGTTTTTTTTTTATTTAATTCATATCTTTTTCGTTATAGCTCGGATTAGATATTATAATATATCATTGGAAATATAATTTCAAGGGATATCCAACCATATAAATTTTGGATAAAAAATATGAGGCACAAAAATAATATCTGTCTATCTTTCAACATCTTTCAATTTGGATAGAAATAGGACTTTAAAAAAAAGGAGTTTTATTCAATTTCAAACTCTTTAATTTTATCTTTTCAAAAAGGATAATTAAGATCTTTTAGAAACTTATAGAAGTTTCTAATTAATCCTAATTGGTTTATGAATGGAATTAAATAATTTGGACCCTCCTCATGATCATTTGGTCGTAGGTAAGGTAGGCATAGGTTTGGTTTGGGCTCAGTTTAATATTTTGGTCATAACTTATTCGTTATAACTCGGATTTGGGCTTATAATATATCGTTGGAAAGCTCTTTTAAAGCCCCATCCAACTATTAAATCATTGGACCCAGATTATGGACCAAAATAAACTGGATTAAACGTTACAATGTCCCCTGCTTATGTTCAGATACATTCTAACAGCAAAATCCATATGAAATCATAGCAAAAGAAACCAACAATTCACATCTACAATAAAGCACCAAACAGTTCCTTTAATGAATCAAACTGACAAACTGTATCTGCATGATGTTTACATTAAGAATCTAGAAAAAGAACGAACATCAAAGTCACAAACACAATGAAACTTTTACAATAGTCTCTAAGGTCACATAACTCGGACATTCCGAGGAATGGAAGCAGTACAACAATTGTCCTGGCCTAATATCACAACAAAAGAAATCAAACAATGTTCTAAGAAATGTTTATTACAGTACTCTCTAATTGGTTTATTCTGAAAATTTCAAGTGGCTAACAGCTTGTAAGTTGATAGAAGTCATGCTTATGTACCTGTTAATCGCCTTTGGATTTTTTTAGAGGATTCACTAAGCTCTCGACATAAGTATCTGCATAACGTATTCGATTATCAACAATCCTTCCACAATTCTCCATCTGCTGGCTTTTAATGCTATAAGACATCAGATTCGATTCACGAAAATCCAAACGCAGAGCGAACAATTTACCAGACTGTTCATCATAAATAACCCTTGCACCTATTTCAAAATTCTTCAGTTCATTGAAGGTACATGCATCCAAACTCGAATTTTTGGTATCGGACAGTTGCCATCGGTTTTGGGGCACGCGCTCCCCATCATCCTCTCTCATTATCCATACGTCGGTTCTCTTCCAAAACACTGCTAAACATTTGCCAAAAATAAACAGAAATTTCTTCATTCGCCGGCTCTCAGCAGGCAATTCAACACATCGAAATTCCTCTCTTCCAAAATCAAAGGAAAGAACATGGGTGTTTTCGAACAGGTCATCTACATCTCTCACCAACCAATGCGCAGCCCCTTGACAGAAATGAGGCTGATGCAAATCACGCAATAGTATATCCCGATACATAATTGCATCATTCATCTGAACATTCTTGGTCTTCCAACAACGATCATTACATGAATAAACCTTGATCTCTGACGACAATTCGTCTAATTTGGAAGACTTTACTCTAAATCCAATCACCTTGTAATCTTTAGTGGAAGAATTAAACCCCAAAACAAACATGTCAATGGGTAAGACAGGCAGCGGACAAGGAGGAAGATCCAAAGATTTATTAACATAGGGGTTATATAACCTCAAATTTGGAATCAATGTAGGTTTATAATCATTATCTTGGAGCAAAAACAAACCATTTAAGGTTTCCCAAACCCTGCAATCTTTACCTATAGTAGTAATTTGGGCAATTTCTTCAAGCCTGAAGTTAACAACTCTGATTACTTGATCAGTCCATCCCAGGTGTCCAATTCTCTTTCAATTAGTACTAAGCGATTCTTGTAAGAATTCTCGTTGAAATGTTGAAAGTGTTCTGTAATGAAAGCAGGGGAATCGATTATTGTACGCCAAGATTTGCAGACGCCTCGTAATCGAAGAAGTGTATTCACCGGCAGCTTCTGAAATACTACCTTCCATATGTCTTCCGGCAACGCGTCACCGGGTTGGGTTTTCATTTTCTTGGTTTGCATTATAACGAGGGAGTTGGAAGAAAAGGGTCGTTGTGAAGAGAAAGAAGATGAGAGATTTGCTTGAGTTTTGGAGTGTTTGTGTAATCTAATTAAGAGATTAATGTAAATGAGTAAATGATTTGTAGGGTTTTTATGAGAGAAGCTCCAAATGTTAAGGGGCGGGAAAACTAACTACCAACTAACTGAAACAAAATTAACTAACGTTATCCCAAAAAAAAAATAAAAATAAAAAAAAAAGCACTCATAAAATTAATTAACCCATTCACTGTAAGGAGAGGTAGTGCTCCCTAGTTTATTGGAACGAAATCATCTTTGTGTTGTTTGAAGACTCATATAATCTAACTCGACTTAGAATTGATTCAAAAATCAAATAATATATTGTGTCTTGAAGATAAAATTGGAAAAGATTCTAGAAAATGACTGAAATCGAAGAATCTGAAACTAAATTGGTCAAATCCAACTCAAAATTGACCGGACTTTTTGAGTTACAAAATTATAAATTGACGTTTCAAAAATTCCCACAATATTATCTTGTAAAAATGGTAAGTAGAGGTAAAAAAAAGAGTAGTATTCTGACAGGTCATCAAATGATAGATTGTTCAAAATCATGGTTGTTCAATAAAATTAACTAAAGGATCATATGATAGAAAAAAGATAGATTGCACCACTTGAGCATAATACAGGTGAGAAGAAGATGAATACATAACAAGGCTTTCCTCAAGGGCTGGGTTTTCGCGTGTCTGGAGTATGATAAGGTTAACCAACACAATAGCATAGGACAGTACATAAAAGAAATGATGCAGTCCTGGTCAATAGCCCGCAAAGGTCAATAATCTAGTGCATGCAGGTAATGAAAACTAACTACAGGAACATTTTTATGTAATATGGAAACAGTGAGTGAGTTAAAATTGAAGCGGGTAATAGAGTTCTGACATTAAAAGGATTAAAAAAAAAGAAAAAACATGCTCCTCATATTAAATGAAGAGCATGACATGTCTGAGACATCTTTGATGAAATTGTTGCATCAAGAGAAACAAATTACAGATCTGTACATCAATCCTCTATCCTCAGCTTGAGACGTTGCTTTAGTGAATGACAACAAAAGTGGCAGCCTATTTACAAAACAAATATAGCACAATATCAGCAGGCATCACTTTGTCATAGCAGATAAAAGAGAATCACTTCTTATAACGAAATATTCACTTTGCTGTAGATCTCCTACTATGCTCTTTGGTTCTGCATCTTAAACTTTACTCTTTGTACATTTGATTTTCCCAAATATGCTCTAAATTAGTTAACATAAATGATGGCTAGTCATTCTGTTAACATATTTCAAAGATACAATCTCGCCTAAACTAGTAACACTTAAATCTTGTAGTCAGAAATACATTAAAAAAAAAAAAAAAAAAGTACCCCTGATTTCGAGAAAAACAAATCTTGGAAAATATTTCAAGACTAGTGTCTTGTCAAGTTGTCGCAGCTTAATTTGCTTGGTTTAATGGTTTACCATACATTATAGTAAGTTAATGATGGATGCCATAGTCAAGATACACTGTCCCCTGCTTATGTCAAGATACATTCTAACAGCAAAAAACGAGACCAATGCTTGGGGACCAGTAAAGATGAACTGTTGAACGAAATCCAGCATACTGCTACTAGCACTACTACTAGCTCATTAGTTTGGACTGATTTTATTCACAGGTATTGCAGGGACTTTTATAGTATGCACTTGAGCAATGAAGCAACCAGCAAGATAGGGCTTTGCTTGGCATATTGCTTAATATATGGCTTTTTTTAATGTTCTGTTAAATATAAATGTTTGAATACCATTAGGATATAGGGTGTTTATGAGAGAAGCCAGTTCAGTTTTTTAATACACCGGTAGCATTTATACATTCATAGGTAACGATATTTGGACAATAATACATTGGTATTGTTATGCACATAACTGAATCGGGAAACTTCTAAACAATATCTGCTGTTGACATTGTACAAACAAGTCTTTATGGAGCATTATGGATGGTCCCTTCTACATCAACTATGGCTTCTGATTACTGCACACTATTAGAACTACTGTGTGGACAGATACCGGTCATACATTTTTATCATAGTCAAGTCATTCAAGACTCCAAACAGATTTTTTTTTACCCTCCATTTTCTAATGTAAACATTTCCACCTCATTGCATTTACTTCATCCCAGGTCTACTTTTTTTGTTAGGGATCGGATGCAGTTTTTGTTTAATTAACCATTTTACTTTAAAAAAAATTTGCGTTTCAGTTATTCTTGCGTGCTGTCCAGTTTGTAAGTCCCTTGCTGGTTGCTTCATTTCTCAAGTGCACACTACATAAGTATATAAGTTCATTAGTTTGGACTGATTTTATTCACAGGTATTGTAAAGTATGAGTATAATATGAGGTTTTGGCAGACATTAAGAATCAGATCCTAGAAGAACTGCAGCACAGTACTATAACAAAATCATTTTGTGGCACTGTTATAGCAGATACCATGCATCGTAGACTAGGCAAAGAAGCATTAATGCAAAAATGAAGATTATTCTGTAATATATCCATATGAAATCATAGCAATAGAAACCAACAGTACATCTATACATAATAAAGCACCAAACATCCCTTTGTCAAAAAAAAAAAAAAAAAAAAAAAAAGCACCAAACATAGCAATGCTAGCTTAGGTGTTTGTTCAAATAATACAAAAGCACACTAACGAATAAGGCTAAATTGTTTCTGCACGCTGTTTACATTATGAAACTCTAACACAAGGCCTAAGATCACATCACACAACATTCCGAGGAATTGAAGCAGTACAAGTCACCAAGCTCTTGACATAAGCATCTGCACAACAAATTTGATAGCCATAATTTCTTCTAATAGTCCTTATCTGTTGGCTAGTAATGTCATAAGACATCAGTCTCATTGGAGAATATCTCCAAGACAGCAAGAAAAATACACCAGAATATTCATCATAAGTAATCCTTGCATTCCTGTTCCTTATGAAGAATTTCAGTGCATATAAACTCGAACCTCCTTTAAAGCACCGTACCCATGGTTTCTCAGGCACAACCACTCCAACATCTTCTCTCATAATCCACATTTTGCTACTCTCAGCAGAAATAACAATTTCTTGATTTTTTTTTGTGGTAAAAGTAAGAAAATCGTTAGAAACGTGTAGCTCAAAAATTAATCATACCAGTAAATAATTAATAAATGCAATAAAGTTCCAAGGCAAATTAATAATTTTGCAAAAATTATTATAAAAAAAACAAAAAAAAGATAAATAGAGTTTAGGAGGGAAAATTCCCTCCAAAATGATCTTTACATGAAGAAATCAAAGCTACGCCTCATATGTCAACTTAACTAGACTATCTGCTAGCTAATTTTTTTGTTGCTAATTGACCTTTCAGAGGGTGTTATACACTTCTATTCTTTTTAAAGCTGTGGAATTTATTTATGTGGAGTTCCCCTCCCTTGATCGAATTTGGAGATGTGACGACTTCAATTAATTACGAGTAATTAATATTTGGCACATTAGTCAAATCAGCAAACCAACTTAACCAAGTGACAATTATATATAGGCCTTCAACTTCTCAACAATAGACTTTACCCTTAATCTCTGCTTAATGCTTTAACGCGCTGATAACAACAACAGTTGCAAAGATCAGCTTGTGGAGTTAAACTCGACAAGAGCACAAGCTAAAGGAGAATAGCTAAATGATTAGGAATTCAGGGCAGAAATACAATGCACCAATTCAAAAGGCATACAATGCACCAAATTCCTACCTGCACCAATAATCGGAAAAAAAATGAAGTGGATCAAAGAGAAAATATCATCATGACTATGTAAATTCAAAAGGCATACAATGCACCAAATTTGTATAAAGGGAGTATACTACGCTTTGATCAATCCTTCTACTTTCTACCTTAACTGTATATAGAAAGAAGATTGGCATACTGATGATTCCAACTTTTCGTTTTTTTTTTTTATTTTATTTTTTTATTTCAAACATCTAAGATGCAATACTGGTTACAGCACTTATACATAGTCAAATACATTATGAACAAGTTCAAACAACTCAATGGTGGGGCTAGCTCTTCTATTCAGGTTCATGGCTGGGTTCTCTTGGTTATATGGTTCATCTGGTGGAGAGATCGAGCTTCAAGAAATAGTAAATGGTTATCATCAAGGAAAAAGCTCTGATCAGCCACAAAAAAATTCCTAATTCTCCCATTTGCAAATTGGATTAGCCATCCTTTATAAGATCCAAAAAATAGTGACTTGCTGGAAACTCAGTCTTTAGTTGATACAGGATGTGGGACGTATAGGCCATTCCAAAGTAGTCTACATTAGTTTCTTTTGCCCTTTCTAAGCGATCAAAATTTTAAGAATTGGTTAATATATTCAAGATAATTAAGTACAGGGTATTTACAAAGTACCGTCTTGATTACATCTTATTTGATCAGATCTGGAAAGAACAATGAAGATAGCAGGGAGTTCAAACTTCACACTACCCAAGCTAGCGCAGCATAAACCTAACCAGAGAAGCTAACTTCACATGAATGATTGATGTATCTACCAAACGACTTAATTCATACCAATGAGCATGAAGTGAAAATTAAATGAACAGGCGGATGAATAGTTATTGAAACACTTCCATGCTCCTCTGGTGCGAAATTACAATAAAGACATGATTTTCAGTATCAGATACTAAGTTTCTGTTGTCTAATCAACCAAATTGATGCAGAGATGATAAGGCTGATAATACGGGGCAGTACAAGATTGATGTGGCTAATATAGGTGACATAAAACTCATGCTGTTTCAATTACAATCCTTTACACAACACCACAACAAAGTAGCACAACCCTTTTGACTATATTTTTACATCAAAGAAGGAACAGGTTTTATTCGAGAACATGTATCAGACCATTAAATACTATAAATTTGTTATAAAATAGAGTTATCAGTTCAGAATTTGCATGAATTTGCTAAAGATTGATATATGTAGCATCATACTGCACCATCAAGAATGGTACATTAATTGACAAGGAGCCGAAATGAAACCAAGAGATCCCTCACTTCATAGGAAACAGAGGAGACTAAACAAATTATTTTACCAAACCAAGATAATAAGGTAAAGAGAAAATGATAAATCTAGCCAAAATAAAGAACACCACTATATATTCTTAGAGTAAGACATGAACCAAAAAAGCTTGGCATCCCGAACCAAAAGATTTCTGATAAATTACTTCGTGTTTAGCCAAGGTGCAAGCGAACACTTCGACGACAAGGAATGAAGTCCTTACTTGAAGAGGAGACATATTGACCACAGAATTTGATCTCACAACCTGAGGGATTATGAAGGCGAAAGAATTTTTCACACAACACATCTTCTTGCCTTGAGACTTTTGCCTTTTTACCTCGTATAGAAACATGAACCGATAGCAATTCCAACACTTTTCCGCAATTCAAAATGTACTTTATCATCTCAAAATCAGCATCACTCTCACTAATATATCTTATCTTGATCCTCTTTAATCGACTCCAGCAAGGGCTGCAACAAGAAGGCCAATGCTCGAGTGCATCCCTTTTTGTTAAGTATCTCGATATTTCTACTTTGAGCACCTCTAAAGAGGGACAGCATTGTAGTAAAAGCACCACATCATTCCAACTCCATCTACAACTAGGTATCTCACAATAATCATAATACATCCCAAGAACAACTTCATTTTCTAAACTACAAACAGCCTCCAAAGCATAGTTATCTATTTTAAGGGATCTTACTTCAGAAATCAACTGCGCAAGTCCTGCTATACGACTCAGGTAATTAATTTTCTTAGGAAATCTAAATTCTGCACTAGAATACCCAACAAAACGAATATTCGCTAAACCAAAAGGAATATGTAATGTCATTTCTTCTAGCTTTGACAGATTAACTACAAGTTGGTAGGTTGGAATAACGTTATAGTCATACGCTCTAATAATAACCAGTTTCTTGATGTAATGAGCCGATAAATCCAACAAATGAACAAACATATAGCAATTACCGTGAGACGTGATCACCAGATTTAAATCTTCCAATATTGGACAACCCCTAATAATTGTAGCCAACGCATCATCCCAATATCCAGATAATTGTAGTTTCTTTAATTTAGGAAGATTTACAACAAATCCACCAGCAGGAGGACGAATAAAAATATTTTTAGTCAACATAAGCACAACTAGAGATTGACATTGAAAAAAACAAGTACTCGTAGATATATTAGTAGGTAGATTCGATTCAACCACAATTTGCTCTGGATTTCGTGTGCATAGATCCCGAATCCAAGATTCCTAAAATCATAAAAATCCCTCGACAAACAGAGATAAAAACTGTTTACTTTCGGAAAGGGAAGCTTCGGAAAAATAATGTTAGGATTAGTGTGGAGATAGATAAATACATGGAGACATAAGGAGATTGCATAGAAGCTGCCTTATTGTTAAGGTTCGACCAAACTTGTGAAAAGTTCGGTCGAACCCGGTTTTAAGTCAGTAGGTGCACCAGTTTTCATTTCTAGAGGAGGAGTGACCAAACCCAAGGAGGTTCGACCGAACCACCCTAGGTTCGACCGAACTCTGGGTAGGTTCGGCCGAACCTCCCTGCTCCCTATTTCGTCGCTTCGTTTTCGGCTTGTGCGATTTGCTTTAATCTTAGCCGTTGGATTGTATTTTCTACCTAGACTATATATACCTTTTCTAAGCCTCTTTGTTGAGTATTCACAAACATTTAAACACATAGAGAGGTTTTGAGAGGGTTTGTGAGGAGCATTTGAATTCTATACAATTCATGCTTGTAATTCTTGAGTTCATTCATCATCAATATTACTCCATAGTGCAAGGGTGGGTTTTTTCTCCCGGTTCTCGGGTTTTCCCACGGTAACATTGTCTTCCTTTTACTTGCTTTAATTCCTTCAAAGTTGTTCTTGATTGTTATGCTTGTTTGTTCATTGCTATTGTGGGTTGATTGCAAGTTAGTTGAACACTTTAATCCTTAAAATTGGTACCAGAGCCAAGGTTGAATCTTTGGTGTTTTGATGATTTAGGGTTTGTGTTAAACTTGAAATTGTGATTGAGTTTCAAAGTTTGGAACTTTAGGTGTTCAAAGTTTGAGTCTTGGGTGTCAAGTTGCATTCTTTGTTGTTGAAAACCTATTGTGAACTTTGTGTGTTTGATTTGCAATGGAAGAAGGCAAGTTGAGAATTGAGAAGTTTGATGGGAAGGATTTTGGGTTTTGGAAGATGCAAATAGAGGACTATTTGTATCAAAAGAACCTATATTTGCCCCTTACTAGTAAACCATCGGGTATGAAGGAAGAGGAGTGGAAAGTATTGGATAGACAAGCCCTTGGAGTGATTAGATTGACATTGGCTAAGAGTGTTGCTTACAATGTCAAAGATGTGACAACGACGGTTGGTGTGATCAAAGCATTGTCCAATATGTATGAGAAGCCATTGGCTATGAACAAGGTGTTCTTGATGCGTCGTTTGTTTGAAATTGAGATGAATGATAGTGGTTCCGCCCCCGAACATATAAATGAATTCAATTCAATAATCTCTCAACTAGCTTCGGTTGAAATTAAGTTTGATGATGAAGTGAGGGCCTTGATCTTGTTGTCATCATTGCCTAGAAGTTGGGATACCGTTGTAGCCGCCATTAGCAACTCTTCCGGAAAGTCGAAGTTGAAGTGTGATGATGTGAGGGACTTAATCTTGAGTGAGAGCTTGAGAAGGAAGAACTCGGGTGAGTCATCGGGTGGTGCTTATTCTAGTGAAGGTAGGGGACGTGGAAGACAACAAAGAGGTGCTCAAAGAGGAAGATCGAAGTCTAGAGGGAGGAGTAAGTCGAAAGGGAAGGTGAACATTGTGTGTTGGGGTTGTGGTGTGAAAGGGCATACTAAGAGGGAATGTCCTAATCCCAAGAAGAAGGGTGGTTCAAACCACAAGAACCACGATGATGCTAGTTCATCGGTTAGCTTGGCATCAAGCGATGAAATCGGTGATGCATTGATCTTGAGTGTTGATAGTCCCATTGAGTCTTGGATCCTTGATTCGGGAGCTTCATTTCATTCTTCTCCATGTAAGGAGATTTTCCAAAACTTCAAGAGTGGCAATTTTGGAAAGGTGTACCTTGCGGATGATGAACCTTTGGATATTGTGGGGAAGGGAGATGTTATGATCAAGACTTCAAGTGGGAGCTCATGGAATCTTGAAGATGTTAGGTACATACCTAAGCTAAGGAAAAATTTGATTTCGGTGGGTCAACTAGACTCAAGAGGTTTTAGAACCATGTTTGGTGAAGGTACTTGGAAGGTGTCAAAGGGAGCTATGGTGGTGGCTCGGGGCACGAAGACCGGCACATTGTACACTACCTTAGGGTGTAAAAGCATGATTGCTACAACCGCAAATGATGAGACTAAGCTTTGGCATACTCGGCTTGGTCACATGAGTGAGAAAGGGATGAAATTGCTAGCTTCAAAAGGTAAGTTGTCGGGGTTGAAATCAATCGACATGAAATTTTGTGAGACATGTGTTTTTGGGAAACAAAAGAAGGTGTCTTTCACAAAAACCAAACGGTCCTTGAAGAAGGAGAAGCTAGAACTTGTGCACACGGATGTTTGGGGCCCATACCCCATCAAGTCCCTTGGTGGTTCTCACTATTTTGTCACTTTCATTGATGATTCAACCCGGAAAGTATGGGTATATTTCATGAAGCACAAGTCGGAAGTGAATGAGAAGTTCAAGACTTGGAAGGCGGAGGTTGAAAATGTTTCGGGCAAGAAGATTAAGGCAATCAAGTCCGACAATGGAGGAGAGTATGAGTTGGAAGCTTACAAAAACATTTGTAAGGAGCATGGCATTGTTTTGGAGAGGACCATTCCCGGTAAACCTCGCCAAAACGGGGTAGCGGAGCGGATGAATAGGACTTTACTGGAGAGGGCAAGGTGTATGAGGTTGTTTGCGGGCCTCCCAAAGTGTTTTTGGGCGGATGCCGTTAGTACCGCGGCTTACTTGATAAACCGTGGACCTTCGGTACCTTTGGAATTCAAGATACCGGAGGAGGAGTGGAGTGGTAAGGAGGTGTCCTACACTCACTTGAAGACCTTTGGTTGTGTGGCCTATTTGCAATCCGAAAAGAGAGACAAGCTAGACCCAAAAGCCATCAAATGTTACTTCATTGGGTATGGATGTGAGAAATATGGTTATAGATTGTGGGATCCTAAGAATCGAAAGATTGTTAGGCATTGTGACATCACTTTTGATGAGAGCTCTTTGTACAAAGACAACTTTGGTGGGAAATCCGTTGAGAAAGAATCAATTGAAGATGAGCGGGAATTTGTTGAGCTAGATGGTAAGGTTAGAAGTGATAAGGAAGTTGAACAGGTAGAATTTGAGGTGCAAATTCAACAAGCATCTCCTCAACATGGTGCTCATGTTCCGGTGGATTCGGATTCAAGTGATTCGGATGATGATGATCACTTGGAAACGGATGAGCGAGTAGTTATGGGTGAGCCCGTTGTGGTTCATGGAGAGCCATCTACACCACCAACGGTGAGGAGATCATCAAGAACAATCAAGCCACCACACCGATATTCTCCATCCTTGCATTATTTGTTGTTGACGGATTCCGGTGAGCCGGAATGTTATAAAGAGGCAATGGGCATGGGTGACTCGTTGAAGTGGGAGCAAGCAATGGAAGATGAGATGTCTTCATTGGAGAAAAACAACACTTGGGTGCTGGTTGAGTTGCCTAAGGGCAAGAGAGCACTTTTGTGCAAGTGGATCTTTCGAAAGAAAGAAGAACCGGATGGTACAATTCGGTACAATGCAAGACTTGTGGTGAAAGGTTTTTCACAAAAGGAGGGCATTGATTATCATGAGATCTTTGCTCCGGTTGTGAAGCTAACCACTATAAGGATCTTGTTGGCTATAGTGGTTTCGGAGGACTTATTTCTTGAGCAAATGGATGTAAAAACCGCGTTTTTACACGGTGATTTGGAGGAGGAAATCTACATGAAGCAACCGGAAGGGTTTCAAGTTCCGGGTCAAGAGAACTTGGTGTGCAAGCTTAAACGGAGTCTATATGGGTTGAAACAAGCTCCTAGACAATGGTACAAGAAGTTTGACAATTTCATGCTAGGCAATGGTTTCGTGAGAGCGGAAGGTGACCATTGTTGCTACTTTCAAAGGTATGACAATGGCTATATCTACTTGCTTTTGTATGTTGATGATATGTTGATTGCGGGAACTAGTATGGAAATTGTCAATGACTTGAAAAAGAAGTTGTCAAGAAGATTTGAGATGAAAGACTTGGGTGAGGCCAAGAAAATACTTGGCATGAGAATTTCTAGGGATAGCTCAACGGGTGTGTTGAAGTTATCTCAAGAGGAGTATGTCAAGAAGGTGCTTAAAAGATTTAACATGATTGATGCAAAGCCTCGAAGCTCACCTCTTTCAAGTGAGCTCAAGTTGACTAACGAGGATTGCCCAAAGACAAGGGAAGAGAAGGACAAAATGGCCATTGTTCCTTATGCTCGGCCGTTGGTAGCATGATGTATGCTATGATTTGCACGAGGCCCGACATTGCTCACGCAGTGGGAGTTGTGAGTAGGTTCATGTCAAATCCGGGTGAGAGACATTGGGAAGCCGTGAAGTGGCTATTGAGGTATTTGTTGGGTACTTCAAGTATGGCTCTTTGCTTTAGGAGAAATGGAGTTGTTTTGGAAGGTTTTGTTGATGCCGATTTTGGAGGATGTTATGATTCAAGCAAAAGCACTTCGGGGTATGTGTATACTATTGGTGGTACGGCCATTAGTTGGATGAGCAAGCTCCAAAAGTGTGTCTCTATGTCTACGACGGAAGCCGAGTATGTGGCTATGTCGGAAGCGGGAAAGGAGATGGAATGGTTGAAGGGTTTCCTTGAAGAAATGGGCATGAAACAAGATGTTTGTGCGTTGTATAGTGATAGCCAAAGTGCGGTTCAATTGGCTAAGAATCCTATGTTTCATTATCACACTAAACACATCAAGAGGCGTTATCACTATACTAGGAGTTTGGTGAAGGATGACACGATGTGTTTGAGGAAGATTGCCGGTTCAAAGAATCCGGCGGATATGCTCACTAAAGCTGTTTCTAGTGACAAATTGAGGTTGTGTAGGACCTCAATTGGACTCCATCATTAATTTGAAGGAGTGTTGTGCTATGGTGAAATTGTTTTGATGAATGTATTAAGTGTTCTTGAGGAAGGAGTGTGTATGTGGTAGTCTATGGTGCATGTTTGATCCTATCTCCAAGTGGGAGATTGTTAGGATTAGTGTGGAGATAGATAAATACATGGAGACATAAGGAGATTGCATAGAAGCTGCCTTATTGTTAAGGTTCGACCAAACTTGTGAAAAGTTCGGTCGAACCCGGTTTTAAGTCAGTAGGTGCACCAGTTTTCATTTCTAGAGGAGGAGTGACCAAACCCAAGGAGGTTCGACCGAACCACCCTAGGTTCGACCGAACTCTGGGTAGGTTCGGCCGAACCTCCCTGCTCCCTATTTCGTCGCTTCGTTTTCGGCTTGTGCGATTTGCTTTAATCTTAGCCGTTGGATTGTATTTTCTACCTAGACTATATATACCTTTTCTAAGCCTCTTTGTTGAGTATTCACAAACATTTAAACACATAGAGAGGTTTTGAGAGGGTTTGTGAGGAGCATTTGAATTCTATACAATTCATGCTTGTAATTCTTGAGTTCATTCATCATCAATATTACTCCATAGTGCAAGGGTGGGTTTTTTCTCCCGGTTCTCGGGTTTTCCCACGGTAACATTGTCTTCCTTTTACTTGCTTTAATTCCTTCAAAGTTGTTCTTGATTGTTATGCTTGTTTGTTCATTGCTATTGTGGGTTGATTGCAAGTTAGTTGAACACTTTAATCCTTACAAATAAGAGGTGCAGAAGAATTATAACGACGAGAAGGAAGACAAGTTGGGGTGAAGACGACGTTAGTGATGTGAGTCTAGAGATAACGCCATTGATGAGACAACACAGAGGTGATTACGGCAGATTTGATTGGAAGGAAGGAGATGATGTGTATAAGGATTGTGTCTGGGAGTAAACTCAATCTATCATTCTTCATTATTTTTGGTTGCGCCATATTCATTACGCAAACTGTAGTATACACTATACAGAGAGGTTCTTATATACATTGGGTCATCGGTTTTATTTGCATATAATATTTAATGTATTTTTGTAAAATGATTTTATGAGATATATATGAATGATTTGATTTGTATATATCTTCTTTTTTGAAAAACAATTTGTATATATCTTTTATTTTATTTTTTATTTTTTATTTTTTACTTTTTTTATATATCTTCTATATAAATAATAGATACATTTTTTGTTTATGGTTACTTTTCTATATATATATATATATATATATATATCTTTTTATATATTTTTTAACTTAACCTTTTAAAAACAATCTTCTATCAATGATACAGTAGTACGATTGTATGGAGTAGAATAATTGTATCGGTATTAACTTAACCTTCCACCCCCTGCTTATGTACAGATACATTCTAACAGCAGCAAATAAAGGATCAATGCTGGAGGAGCAGTAAAGGTGAACTACTGTTGAGTAATATCATGCTGCAACCAGTAAAAAGTATGGCATATTGCTTAATAACATGTTTTTTTATGGCCTCTTATTCTCTTAAGGGCATCACTTACAGAGCTTGCAGTTTGCAAGTCCCTTGCTGGTTGCTTCAATGTTCAAGTGCACACTAAATTAGTATATATATTAAATTTGGATAATACCTCTTTAGGTAATGATTAAGGAGTACAAAGTGTTTGATTTTGCAGGAAACGAACAAATACAGCACTACTACTAGCTCATTACTTTGGATTAATTTTTTTATTCACAGGTATTGTAAACTGTAATTTATGAGTATAACGAGAGCTTTTGGCAGACACTAAGAATCAGATCCTAGAAGAACTTCTACAGAACTAAACACAGATACTAACACATTTTTCGCAATAGTTTGCAGAACTTTTCATGAATCTCATGTCTAACAGATTGACAAAATCATTTTGTGACTTCTGTTGTAGCAGATACCATTGTAGACAAGGCAAAGGGTGCCTTTACCACCTCAATCAACTAACAACTTAAACCGCTACAAATAAGCATTAATGCAAAAATGAATATTATAGTTATCTGTAATCTATCCATATAAAATCATAGCAATAGAACCAACACTATATCAATTTATAATAAAGCACCAAACGTAGCAATGCTAGGCGTTCGTTCAAAGAATACAAAATCACACTAAAGAATAAGGCTAAATTGTTTATGCACGCTGTTTACATTATGAAACTCTTACACAAGTCCTAAGATCACATCAATCAACATTCTGAAGAATAGAAGCAGAACAAGTCACCCAGCTCTCGACATAAGCATCTGCACAACAAATTCGATAACCATAATTTCTTCTAATAGTCTCAATCTTTTGGCTAGTAACGTCATAAGACATAAGTCTCACCGGAGAATCTCTCCAAGACAGCAAGAAAAATACACCAGAGTATTCATCATAAGTAATCCTTGCATTCCTGTTTCCTATGAAGAATTTAAGTGCATCTAAACTCGAACCTCCTTTAAAGCACCGAACCCATGGTTTTTCCGGCACAACCTCTCCAACATCTTCTCTCATAATCCAGATTTTGCTACTCTCAGCAGAAATACCGAATACTGCCAACGATTTCCCGAAATCAAACAGACACTTGAACATCTTCCACCCAGGCAATGGCACTCGTCGAAACTCCTCTACACCAAAATCAAAGGAAGACATATGTGTGTGTTCGAAACTGCCATCATACTCAACTACTATATCTCCATTTATCCAATGTGCAGCTCCTTGACAGAAATAACGGTGATGCAATCGAATACTAAAACTCGAAACTAGATTATTCACACCAACATCCTTAATCTTCCAACGACGATTATTAAATGAGTAGACCGCGATCTTAACATTATCTACTCCATTGTCATATCCTCCAAATGCAACCACCTTGTAATCTTTACTAGAAGAATCGAACCCGAGAGCAAAGTTGTCGACACCATCGCCGGGCAGTGTGAGTGGACAAGGACGAAGAATTTGATGTTTTCGAGCAGAGGGATTCCATAACTTCAACACTGGAAACCTTGTAAACTCATAATATGGAGCACGAAATTCTTGGAACAAAATCAAACCATTAAAGATATCACGAATCTTGCAATAATTGGATAAAAAACCACATATATTAATTTGTTGAATGTAAATTCATCAACGACTCCAATTTCTAGTCCTCGCCATTTATTGTATTTGACTTTATGAACTAAAAGTAACTGATTCTTGGTAGAATTCTTGTTGAATAATTCAGAGTGTTTTGAAATGAAATAAGGGGAATCGATGATTGAACGCCAACATTTACAGACGGCGCGAAATCGAAGAAGGTTTAACACCGGGATCTTCAGAAAGATTTCTGACAACAAATTTTCACATAAATGCATGATTTCAGCATAAAATTTTGTTACGAAATTTTGAATTTGGAAGAAAATGGTTGTTTTGAATTATTGAATTTCTCAGAAAATGAGTGATTGCTTGAGTTGTGAAGTAAATGATTTAAGTAATATTCATTGTTTCTAGTTTTGAGTTGATGTAATAAGTGAATGATTTGAGGGGTTTTTATAGGAGAAGCTCAAAATGTAAAGAGGCGGGAAAACTAACTACCAACTAACTGAATCAGAATTGATTGAAGTTATGCCAATAAAAAAAAAAATTGGTCATCATTTTTTATTATAAAATATTCAACGAACTAAAATATCAGGGCTTGTGTACTATCTATTAATGGGTGGGTCCAAAAACTTCTAGGCATAATGTATTAGTAAAGTGCTAAAGTATACTTGTATAAGTTGTATCATTTCATTCATTTTTTTGAATTTCCTCAATGAGAATCCGGGTGAAATGAGTCCAAAACCTTATTGGACGAATCTGACCATTGAGAAAACAACTCATCAGCAAACAAAATAAAGACAATCTTGTTATGAGTGTGGTATTTACCCTTGTTATGTACTCCCTCCATCCCTAAATTACATTCCTCTTTCTCTCAATTATGTGAGGAATTAATGCTAGAAAGAGAAATGTAATTTAGGGATGGAGGGAGTAATTTTATTTTATTTATTTATTTATTTATTTTTTTTTGTGAAAGAGCTTGTTACGTAACTTTTGCTATCTCGATCTTATCATTTTTTATTTTTTGGATGTTTCTACTGTGGTCCACTTTATTTGGACTACCACTATACTTAATTATCATTGGTCGATTTTTTATTTTTTTTAAAGCTTGGTCAAACCATAATTTTAGTATTTTCCTTTTTTATTTTCCAATATATGATTACTAAATTTCTGAAAATTATTTTATAATTTTTGAAATTTATTTGTTAAAATTAGTTTTAAATTAAATAAAAAAAATTAAATTTTAAAACTCAAAATCAAAAAATTGTTCATGAATGTTCATCATTATTCATCATTGTTCTTCAAGAAGTTTGTTCATTCATGGATGAGATTAACTACCATTATAGTAATCTTTGCCCCGTAAATACATTCGCACATCAATGAAAATTGAAAATATGCATCGATTTACATATTATGTGTGAAAAGTTCATTCGAAATTTGGATTTATGTGTGAATCTGGGATTGTTTTTAATCCTAAAACAATGTACAAAGTATGTTAATTGGATAATCGCAAACAAGGGATGTAAAATCGATCATTATATGTATGCGAAAATAAAAAATAAAAAAAATTAACAATTTTTTGAAATCTGGGTTTGTGAGCAAATTGAAGAAGACAACTATTTTTGTTTTGGAATACTTGTTTGATCGGAAAAAAAGAAGATATAGTTTTCAATTATGTTTGCATATAAGGCATTAACCCAAATGTTAATAGGACATTGCCTATAAAACGCAATATTATTGTTTATTTGGTCAAAATCATACGTTATTTTGGATATAGTTTTCACTCCTCATTCACTAGCCAAGTCACAATGTACATATACCAAGTTTGATATCAATGATCACTTATATATCAGCTATTGTGGTTTGATTTCCGTATACATATTCCTCAAAATTAAATTAACACTGAATCAAACCACCTTTAGAGTTATTCTAATGGCAACCTAATTGTCAAATTAGATGATTATCTTCTAATCTATCGTGTGACCCAATGGTTGAATTACTTGGATACTAGTTTGTTATTAATTAAAACAATGAACCATCTTTGATTATTATTATAATTTTACAATAATTAAGGAGATTAAGACCAATTCTAAATATATAAGTAATGTCATATCGTAATATTGGACGAATCTCATATAATAAATTTAATTGTTTTTTGATTTAATTGTTTTTTTAATTTAATCGTTTTTGATTTTTAATTTAATCGTTTTTTGATTTAATTGTTTTTTTCATTGATTAAAATCTGATTTTAATAAATAAATTTCGAAAATGTAATTAAAATGATTTTTGTAAATTCAGTAATTAAAATTTGGAAAATAAAAAATGAATTAAAAAAGAAAAATATCAAAATTAAGGTTTGACCAAGGTAAAAAAATAAATAAATAATCGGCTAATGATAATTAAGTATAGTGGTGGTCCAAATAAAGGGGACCGTAGTAGAATTTTCCATTTTTTTTTAATTTTGTAGTCATATGGCCATTTTTGTAATTTAATTTCTTCCTTAATCTTTATACCCAAATAACCCAATCCAAATGGTGCAATTAGTAATAAAAACGGAGGAAGCAATAAAATTAGATACCTTATGCTCAAAATCCCTATAATTTTGGGTTTGGTTAGAACTTAGAGGCATTTGAAGATCATTTAAAAAAGTACTACGTACGTATATTGGTTGGGAGTTGTTTGGGATTTAAAAACTTTTTTATAAACCTCATATGGTAAGCTTTTTGAAAGTAATGACATTAAAAGGACCATAAGACAGTGCTTGTCTTATAAAAACCCCAAATTTAAATCATTTTACTTTTTGTTCATTCAATCATTTCATTTAGCTATCACAAAACAATGGCTAGCTGTTCTGAATTTTTCAATTTTATAGAGTATAATGAGGTGTTGGCAGACACTAAGGATCAGATGTTACAAGAACTTCTACAGAATTAAACACAAATACTAACAAATTCTCGCAACCGTTTGCATAACTTTTCGTAATCTCATGTCTACCAGATTGACAAAATCATTTTATGGCGCTGTTACATTGCAAATTCTGTTGTAGGCAAGACAAAGGGTGCTATAACACCTCCATCAACTACCAACTTAAACCACTACAAATAAGCATTAATGATTAAATACGAAAATGAAGATTACAGGTATCTGTAATGTGTCCAAATGAATTCATAGCAAAAGAAACCAACAGTACATCTATAAAAAAAAAGTACTACCTCCGTTATAGGTTATGTGCAACGATTTGACATAAAGTAGAGAGGGAAAATGTCTAATCGTTGCACATAATATGTAACGGAGGTAGTAACAAATATAGAAGTGCTAGGCATTCCTTCAAAGAATATAAAATCACACCAAAGAATAAGGCTAAATTGTTTCTGCACGGTGTTTACATAATGAAACTCTTACACAAGTCCTAAGATCACATAACACAACATTCCGAGGAATGGAAGCACTACAAATGTACAATAACAGTCTGTATATCTTTCTATCTCTAATTGATTTACACTGAAATTTTTTAAGTGACAAACAACTTGTAAGTTGATAGAAGTCATGCTTATATACATGTGATTTTCAATCATCATATCGCAATTGGATCCTCTCCAAAGTCTCAAAGCTCTCGACATAAGCATCTGCACAACAAACTCGATAACCATAAACTCTTCTTATAGTCCTTATCTGTCGGCTAATAATGTCATAAGACATCAGACTCATTGGACCATATTTCCAAGACAGCACAAAAAATACACCAGAATATTCATCATAAGTAATCCTTGCATACTTGTTCCTTTTAAAGAACTCGAATGCATTTAAACTCGAACCACCTCTAAAGCACCGAACCCATGGTCTCTCAGGCGCAACCTCTCCAACATCCTCCCTCATAATCCACATATTGCTACTCTCAGCAGAAATCCCGAATACTGCCAACGATTTCCCGAAATCAAACATACACTTGAACATCTTTCTCCCAGGCAATGGCAATCATCTAAATTCCTCTACACCAAAATGAAAGGATGAAAAATGTGTTTGTTCGAGCCCACCTTAATACAAAACTGTATCTCGCCCTCCCCTTATCCAATGTACACCCCCTTGACAGAAATGACGGTGGTGCAATAACACAATGTATCGCGAAATAGGATTATCCACAACATGAACATTCTTCATCTTCCAACGATCTTCATTTAATGAATAAACCGCGATTTTATACAAGTTAGCATTTACTCTATCATTTCCTCCAAATGCAATCTCCTTGTAATCAAGAATCAAACCCCAGAGCAAAGTTGTCGATACCGTGGCTGTTAGTTGAGATGAACTCTACAAGAAGGGGGGTTGAATTGTAGATGAGTTCCTAATGACTACTTTTTCAAATATAAAACAGAATAAATAGGAACTTGCAATGCACACATGATTTTACGAGGAAACCTTCTAGTGCCCAACTAGAAGTAAAACCTCGACCCTATCTTAGGATTTCAAACACAAACACTTCCACTATAATAGGACAAACACCAAGTTACAACCTATTATAATTAAGCTTCTACTCACAAGTTCCTAAATGAACTTGCTATAGAACAGAACACTGTTCTACCCAGTCTAAGTCCCACACTCAGACTCTCTCCTACTCCCTAAGTACAAATCTTTCCCCTTCTCACCAGAAGCTCTCTCAGTATGCAATGATAATAAAAATACTCTCACCCAAATAAACCCAACCAATTACAAGTACAAACACCTAGTATACGATAGGCAAGCTATGCATGAAACCCGAAACTAATATGACAAGATTATAAGCTTGGCAAACTTACACAATTATAGATCTGTAAATTTTTCATGCATAAAACTCACAAAAACCTAAACTCCTATTATTCTCTACTATTTATACAAGTATTACTTGTATAGAAAGTAGGTTTTCATAAAGATAAATAAGTAAAACTTAACTTATCTTAAAACACGGTTTTTTAAGTAAATCCTTTTGAAGAAAATCTTTTCAGAAAAATAAGATAGAAATATTAAGTTAAAAAGCATAATATCTTTTTAACAAACTGATTTTAAGAAATAAACATTTAAAGAAAATCTTTTTCGATTTCTATCTTTTATCTTTTCTGATTTTAATTTATTTGCCAAGCTAACTTGTCACGCCTCTAATAAATTTCATGCATATCCTACTTAACATATTTAACAATGAATCTAGAAGATAAAATCTTAACTAAAACATTGCTGCGCTGCGCTCTTGTTCTGGTAGATTTACTTGGGCTCCACGCTTACTAAGTTCCTCCAAAGATCTTAGCCAGCCATCTTCAAGTTCCTGTAAAGGAACGTTCCTGTTAGGGAACTCAGTTCCTGTGAGGGAACTCTTCTTCTATTTTGAATAACTTTCTTGATAAAGAACTCCTTCAAGTCTTCTTAGCTTCAGTTACTTCTTCCATCTCCAAGATCAATTTCACCTAAACTAAACAAACACTTGAAAAGCCTTTATGAGATGAGTTTGCTGTAACTTAAGTTCCTCATCATCAAAACCTTTAAACATCAACAATTTCCCCCTTTTTGATGATGACAAACTTAAGCAAACTCTTGAGAAAGTTTAAACAAAATAAATGGTCGTATTTTTGTATTTTAAAATTATTAACAGAAAATAAACACACAACTGAATAAAAACAAAAACCAAAAGCAAAAAAATAAACAAAAATAACTACGACAAAAGTAAACTAAACTATTAGCATCATATCAAAAGAAAGTTCTGATACTTAATCAACTGGAACCCAGAACAACTTCAGCCTCCATGTTTTCTTCTTCTTTTCCCCTTTTTGGCATTATCAAAAAGTCCTGCTTTTTCAAGTTTATTAAGCATCTACCTACAGCCCCACAAGCAATTCATCGAGTGTGGGAAACTAAAGGCAGCGCTGCTAAACAACCTCAAGTAAGATATACCTTTCAGCATAAGTGTTAAAAATACACATAAACACGCAAGTATAAGCAGAGATCCAACTTTTCATTCAAAAGCCAAAATATATATCATCCAGCTGAACAATTTAAAAATTTACAAACAAAATTAATTGTTCAAATACTAAAAACAAAAATTAAAATTGTTCATAACTAAGACAGTGAAAATAGGCTAGGCTGGATATGAAATAGGGCAGGCTAGGTTTCAAGGAACTCCAGAATCTTCTTGAAGTCCTCCTTTGTCTGATGTGCAGAGGCCTCCATCCTTTCTTCAATACCCTTGAGTTTCACCAGGAACTCGTCCTTCTGTTCCTGTAGAGCCTTGTTCAGTGTGTGCTCTTGAAACTCTTTTTGCTCTTGAAGTTCCTTGTTCTGTTTTAGCACCATCTTCTTGAGATCCTTTAACTCCTTCCCCTGCTCCTGTACCAACTTTTCCAGAGTCAGCACATGAAGCTTTCCAGCAGAGTCCTTCATTTGACTCTGAACCTTTTCCATTCTGTCAGCCAGTTCAGCAACTTGCCCATTGAGGATATTTTCCTCAACATCCAACTCCATTGGTTGTTCCATACTCGTTTGAGGAACACCACTGGCAGAGATCCTCCTGATCTTTCTCACAGGCTACTCAGACACAGCCTTTTCCTTCCTCTTCCCTGTCAGCAACTTGCCCATTGAGGATATTTTCCTCAACATCCAACTCCATTGGTTGTTCCATACTCGTTTGAGGAACACCACTGGCAGAGATCCTCCTGATCTTTCTCACAGGCTACTCAGACACAGCCTTTTCCTTCCTCTTCCCTGTCACTTTCTCTTTCTTTTTCTCTCCCTTCTCTAATTTTTGAATTTTTCCTTGTACCACTTCAAGACTTAACCCAGCAAGGATTTCCTCATTGATCACATTTTTTGGCTTTTCATCCAAAGCCCCATATCTACCTTTTAGAACTACTCCAGCATTTTCAAATACAGTAGACAAAATGGCTCCATACCCCACTTTTGTCCTACTAGGAACACAGTGTGCTAAGTGCTGGTACATCAAGGAAGGAAAGTTAACCTTAATCTTCTTTGAGATGCAGAAGATTACTGCCATATCCATCAAGCATGCCTCCCCCTTCTTAGCAGTCCTAGGCAGAATAGTCTTTTTCACCAGATTAAACAACAACTTGTTTAGAGGACTAAGATCATTGTGACTCATGACCTTCTTCCCTATCTGACCACCTAATTCCTCAACTATATCACCAGCCAAGAAATTACCTACATTGATACTACCCTTTCCCTTTAGGTAAGTATCATAACCCTCAGTAGGTGTTTTTAGAATTTTACCTAGGGTTTCGATGTTCAATTCGATTTTTACACCATTAACAACACTCGATATTATCCCTAATTTTGCCTGAAAATTTTGGCAAAATTCATTCATAGCAACAGGATACAAATAGTTTGCTGAAACCCTTGTCAACATAAATTCCCAACCTTGGAATTTAATTAAATCAAGAAACTCTAAAAATCTTGTTTTCCTACACCACACTACATCAATACAATGTCCTACTACATACCTTCCTACCTGTGATTCAAGTTCCGCTTGATCAGTCACTTCCTCTTCTTCATCTTCCTTTTCAGATTCTTCCTTTTCTGAATTGTTCTCCTCTTCTTTATCTTCCTCTTCTCCCTCACTCATTTCTTCTGAATTTTTCTCTTGAGCAAAATCATCAACTTCCTCGATTTGCTCTTCAAGAGATTTTTCACTTTGTTTCTTCTCTCTCCACTCTTTTAGTCGTTGAAGAATGTTTGAGACAGAGGAATCCCCTTGATCACTCTTACTATCTACTTCCTTTGGTTTTGGAGGAGATTTTCTAGGGTTTTCAGAAGTTTTGTTTGAGGTAGAGGACGATTTGTAGTTCACCATGGCTAAGGGAGATGTTTCTTCTTGAATTGTGTTTTCAGAGTGTTGAGATTCTTCTGAGGAGATAAACTCAGCAATAATCACCATTGTTGTTTTAGGAAGGGTTTTAAAAGGTTTAAAAATTTACTGGGAAGGGATTAAATTGATGTGACAGTAAGGTGAAAGAAGTGGGTGAAATCAGCTTTTATAATAAATGAAGCGGTGTGAGGGAATTTAGGAAGTTTCACTGTTCAGTCATTAATTGAACAAATTCAATTTATTTTTCAAATTTTAAAATACTGGATGAATCTTTCAAAAACTTGTTTTTCCAAATTCAATTAATCTTAAATGAAGTTTCTATAAAACACAATTGGAACACGCTTTCTAAATATGTGCAATGTACAAATTTAATAACTTATACCGTTGAGCAATTTAATGAACTTACCTTTGGTAGTTAACAACGGTGACACTTTAGCTATGTTTATCACACCAAGGTTGTGGCAGAAGCTCTTTTTGCTTTATTTACATTATTTTTGACTTTGCCATATCTTGGAACTTCAGAGGCTAGTACTTCAGCTTGATCATCCCAAGTTCCAGTCTCAATTTCTCAAACCTTTCTCTGTTCAAGGGCTTGGTTAGAATATCTGCAATTTGATTTTCAGTTTGATAAAATTCTAACTTAATATTCCCTTGCTCCACATTATCTTTTAGAAAGTGATGCCTAATGTGGATATGTTTTACCTTTGAGTGTTGAACTGGATCTTTAGAAATACATATAACACTTGTATTATCACAGTAAATAGGTACACATTTAAAAATAATACCAAAATCACTGACCTGTTGTTTTATCCATAGAACTTGTGAGCAACATGCTGCTGCTGCCACATATTCAGCTTCTGCTGTAGATAAAGCAACTGTGTTTTGCTTCTTGGAATCCCAAGAATCTAAACAAGGTCCTAAAAATTGTACCATACCTGAAGTGCTTTTTCTATTTACTAAATCACCTGCATAGTCAGCATCAGTAAAACTATTTAAATCAAAAGAATCACTTCTAGGATAGAAGAGACTCAAATTATCAGTTCCTTTCAAGTATCTAAGGATTCTTTTTACTGCTGTCAGGTGAGACTCCTTTGGATTTTCTTGGAACCTGGCACACAGACCTACACTAAAAGATATGTCAGATCTACTAGCTGTTAAGTAAAGTAGTGAGCCTATCATACCTTGATACATAGATTGATCAATGCAAGTTCCAGATGGATCTTCATCCAATCTAGTAGCAATTCCATAGGAGTATTGTTGGTTTTGGCATTTTCCAACTTGTATTTCTTGATCAGTTCCTTTATATATTTTTGCTGATGAATCATAATTCCCTCTTCAGTTTGCTTAATTTGCAAACCAAGAAAGAAATTTAATTCTCCAGTCATGCTCATTTCAAATTCTCCACTCATAAGGTCAGCAAAATACTTGCATAAAGATTCGTTAGTTGCACCAAATAAAATATCATCAACATAAATTTGTACAACTAAGATATCAGTTCCATTTGACTTTAAAAACAATGTTTTATCAATTTTACCACGTTTAAAACCATTAGCCAAAAGGAACATAGATAATCTTTCATACCATGCTCTAGGAGCTTGCTTTAACCCATAAAGAGCCTTGTCAAGCTTATAGACATGGTCTGGGAACTCTAGATTTTCAAATCTAGGAGGCTGTTCCACATAGACTTCCTCATTTAAGTATCCATTTAAGAATGCACATTTGACATCCATCTGGTACAGCCTAAATCCCATATAAGCAGCAAAAGCAATAAGTAAACGAATAGCCTCTAACCTGGCTATAGGTGCAAATGTTTCTTCATAGTCTATTCCTTCTTGCTGGTTGAAACCTTGTACAACTAGTCTTGCTTTGTTCCTGACAATAATACCATGTTCATCTAGTTTGTTTCTGAATACCCATTTTAGTCCAATGGACTTCTTGTCTTTTGGTCTAGGTTCCAGATGCCAAACTTTATCTCTTTCAAATTCATTTAGTTCAGCTTGCATAACATTAATCCAGTCAGCGTCAGTCAAAGCCTCAACATAATTTTTAGGTTCCATGGAAGAAAGAAAAGCATTGAATGCACAGAAGTTCCTAAGCTAAGATCTGGTTTGAGTTCCTTTTGTTATGTCACTCATGATTGCATCAACTGGATGAGATTTCTGATGTTTCCAGGGCCTTGGGGTGAAATCTTTGATCGGATACAATCTCTCTTCATTATTGTTGACTGGTTCTTCTGTAGGAACTTGATTCTGGATCTCAGGTTGAACTTCTTCAGGAGTTTCCACATTTTGGCCTTCATTATAATTTTCAGTCTGTTCTTGAAGTGGAGTTCCTGGTGCATTCTCTAACTCTGGTTCAGCATTTGCTTCAGGATTCGTTACTTCTGCAATTTCAACTTGCTGCTTCTGCAGTGATGCTGGTTCCTCATCTGGATTCTGCTTACGCACAAGTCCAATCTCGAAATCATCATCACAATCCTGTACATCAACCAAATTTTCAGTCTCATCAAATATAATATGTACAGACTCCTCAACATACATTGTTCTTTTATTATAAACTCTGTAAGCTTTGCTATTTGAGGCATATCCTAGGAATACTGCCTCATCACTACGTTCATCAAACTTTCCCAAGTTTCTTTTACCATTATTGTGAACAAAACATTTGCAACCAAAAGATCTAAAGTAAGAAATATTAGGTTTTCTCCCTTTCATAAGTTCATATGGAGTTTTGTTAGTGATTGCCCTAACAGATACTCTATTGAGTATATAACATGCTGTGTTCACGGCCTTAGCCCAGAAGTTCCTAGGCAGCCTGCTTGATATCAGCATTGTCCTTGCCATGTCTTCAAGACTTCTATTCTTGCGTTCCACCACCCCATTTTGTTGTGGAGTTCTTGGGGCAGAGAAATTGTGATCCATACCATACTCAGTACAGAATTTATCAAATTTAGAATTCTCAAATTCTGTTCCATGGTCTGATCTAAGATGTATCAAATGATTACCTGTTCTTCTCTGTTCTTTCTTTACAAAAGCAACAAACTCATCAAACGTTTCATCCTTGCTTACAAGAAAGAAAACCCAAGTGAACCTTGAAAAATCATCAACAATAACCATTAAATATTTCTTACCACTTCTACTTTGGATTCTCATTGGACCACAGAGATCCATATGAATGAGTTCCAAAGGCCTTTTGGTACTTACCATCTTTTTGGACTTGAAAGAAATTCTGGTCTGTTTACCTTTAGCACAAGCTTCACACACTTTGTCATACAAGAACTTAATGCAAGGAAGTCCTTCCACTAAGTTCTTAGATCTTAGTTTATCAAGTAAAGAAAAGCTTGCATGGCCAAATATTTTGTGCCATAAAAGAGGATCATCCTCAATAACACTAAGACATGTTAAACTGCTATTAGGAACCTCGTTAAGATCCACAACATATGTGTTCCCTTTCCGAGTTCCTTCTAAAATAATGTTCCCAGTGTCATTGTGGTTGATTCTACTCTTATTTGAAGTAAAGCTGACATAATTACCTTTGTCATAAAACTGTGAAATACTTAACAAATTGTGTTTGAGGCCCTCGACTAAAAATACATTATCAATGGCATGGGAACGTGACCTTCCTGTCTTTCCAATAGCAATTATATAACCTTTCATATTGTCACCAAAGGTCACAGTTCCACCATAGTAGGCATCCAGTGAGAGAAATCTAGTTTTATCTCCAGTCATGTGCTTAGAACAACCACTGTCGAGGTACCAAGTGTTGTTCCCCCTCACTGGAACCTGCAAGAAGAATTAAACGTTAGAGTCAGGAACCCAGGTTTGTGTAACAGGAGTTGATTCATTTTTCTTAACCCAGATTTGTTCTACATGTTTGACATTCTTCTGACTGCACTTCTCTTTCTTAGGACATTTCACCTGCTTATGTCTAGTATTGCCACAGAAATAACAAACAATACTACTAGGTAAATAGACATACTTCTTTTCTTTCTGGAACTTCTTTTTAAAACCTAAACCTTCAGTTTTCTTGATTTGAGCCTTAGTGATCCAATCAGGAACTCTATACTCTATTGGTTGCTTACCTTTCCTAGCTCTCTCAAGTTCCCCCTCAAGACGTGCCTTATCCGTTTTTAACTCTTCCAAATCATGTTTTAATTTTTCAAAGTTCGGATAATCAGTAGGTGGAGGAACTTTAGAGTTAGGAGTATCAACACTAAGTTTTAACAAAGACAATTCCACATTCAAGAGTATGTTATCTTGTTTTAAGTTCTCTATTGTCTCTTTTAAATTTTTATTATCATCAAATAGACTAAAGAACCTGTATTGAATGTCAAACTTCATGTTATCAACCCATTCACTGTTCTCTTTGTAAGTTACTAAAGCTTTATCACTTAGCTGCTTGGATCTATGTAATTCCTTTAAATCTTCTTGAATTTCCAAAACAGTATTTATTATATTCTCTTTAGACAGATGTTTTAATTGATTGTAAGAGAACCATACCTCAGACTCAAGCTCCTTTAGTTTGGCAGCTTCATCAGTTATTGCCATTAGACATAAATGAGCGGTTTCTTCTGATGGTTGGTCCTCCTCTTCTTCTTCTGAATCTGTATCTCCCCAAGCAGCCATCATGGCTTTCTTAACGTTGTCCTTGGTGAAGTAAGGCTTATAGACTCTTGACTCTTTGGATTGCTCCTTGCCTTTAGTCTTTCCTTTCTCTCCACCCTGAACAGGACAATCTTTGATAAAGTGATCCTTTGATCCACACTTGAAGCACGTTGTGTTTCTGGAACTTGTGTACTTCTTGTTTCTGACAAACTTCCTATTGTTCATCATCTTCTTAAACCTCTTAACTAGCATAGCCATCTCTTCCTCATCAACTTCTGATTCTTCTGAGTTGAGCCTTGAGTGCAAGACTTTTACTTCTGGAACTTTCAGTATTGGAACTCAGATGAAGTTCATGAGTCATCAATGATCCAACTAGTTGTTTCATATTAAACTTGGTGAAGTCCTTAGCTTCCTGCATAGCAGTAACCTTGGATCTCCAGCGTTCATCTTGTGGTAGGCTTCTTAAGATCTTCCTTGCCTGTTCATCAATAGGAATATGCCTGCCAAGGGAGTTCAGTTCATTAATAATATCATTGAATCTAGTAAACATCTCTTCTATGGTTTCTTTAGATTGCATTTCAAACCTTTCATACCTAGACATCAATAAATCTATTTTATAACGTTTTACCTTGTTAGTACCTTCATGAGTTACCTGTAGCAAATCCCAAATCTGTTTGGCAGACTTGCATCCCATGATACGATTACGTTCATGGGGTCCAAGTCCACAGTGCAGATACTTTATAGCTAAAGCATTCATTTCAAGTTTCTGATAATCTTCTTTATCATAATCAGAAATGGATTTAGAAACTACCTCATGTTTGTCATTGGTTTGAGTTATTTCAAAATCACCAGTTTCAATTACACGCCAAACCTGGTAATTTTCAACCTTGATGAATATCTCCATCCTGTTTTTCTAGCAGGCATAAAACTTACCATTGAACATAGGTGGACGTTGGGTAGAGTACCCTTCTTCAAGTTTCTCCTTGTAATTCATCTCTCCAGGAACTTACTCAGCAAAGTTATCTGCTTGCACGTGAGAACCGTGCTCTGATACCAATTGTTAGTTGAGATGAACTCTACAAGAGGGGGGTGAATTGTAGATGAGTTCCTAATGACTACTTTTTCAAATATAAAACAGAATAAATAGGAACTTGCAATGCACACAGGATTTTACGAGGAAATCTTCTAGTGGCCAACTAGAAGTAAAACCTCGACCCTACCTTAGGGATTTCAAACACAAACACTTCCACTATAATAGGACAAACACCAAGTTACAACCTATTATAATTAAGCCTCTACTCACAAGTTCCTTAATGAACTTGCTACAGAACAGAACACTGTTCTACCCAGTCTAAGTCCCACACTCAGACTCTCTCCTACTCCCTAAGTACATATCTTTCCCCTTCTCACCAGAAGCTCTCTCAGTATGCAATGATAATAAAAATACTCTCACCCAAATAATCCCAACCAATTACAAGTACAAACACCTAGTATACGATAGGCAAGCTATGCATGAAACCCGAAACTAATATGACAAGATTATAAGCTTGGCAAACTTATACAATTATAGCTCTGTAAATTCTTCACGCATAAAACTCACAAAAACCTAAACTCCTATTATTCTCTACTATTTATACAAGTATTACTTGTATAGAAAGTAGGTTTTCATAAAGATAAATAAGTAAAACTTAACTTATCTTAAAAAACACGGTTTTTTAATTAAATCCTTTTGAAGAAAATCTTTTCAGAAAAATAAGATAGAAATATTAAGTTAAAAAGCATAATATCTTTTTAACAAACTGATTTTAAGAAATAAACATTTAAAGAAAATCTTTTTCGATTTCTATCTTTTATCTTTTCCGATTTTAATTTATTTTCCAAGCTAACTTGTCACGCCTCTAATAAATTTCATGCATATCCTACTTAACATATTTAACAATGAATTTAGAAGATAAAATCTTAACTAAAACATTGCTGTGCTGCGCTCTTGTTCTGGTAGGTTTACTTGGGCTCCACGCTTACTAAGTTCCTCCAAAGATCTTAGCCAGCCATCTTCAAGTTCCTGTAAAAGAACGTTTCTGTTAGGGAACTCAGTTCCTGTGAGGGAACTCTTCTTCTATTTTGAATAACTTTCTTGATAAAGAACTCCTTCAAGTCTTCTTAGCTTCAGTTACTTCTTCCATCTCCAAAATCAATCTCACCTAAACTAAACAAACACTTGAAAAGCCTTTATGAGATGAGTTTGATGTAACTTAAGTTCCTCATCATAAAAACCTTTAAACATCAACAGTGGCCGAGCTGCTCAGGAAGTGTACAAGGACTAAGCGTCCGAACTTTTCGAACAGAGGGATTCAATAACATCAACACTGGATACATTGTATTCTTAATTTTTGGATCACGTATTTGTTGGTACAAAATCAAACCATTAAAGATATCATGAATCTTGCAATTTTCTGTTAAAAAGGCAATTGGTTTAACTCTATCGAATGTAAATTGATTAACGACTTCGAATTCTAGTTCAGTCATTTCATCATCTTGTGTAACTGCATGAATTAACAGTAACTGATTCTTGGTAGAATTCTTGTTGAATAATTCAAAGTGTTGTGAAATGAAAGCAGGGGAATCGATGATTGAACACCAAGATTTACAGACGGCGCGAAATCGAAGAAGGGTTAACACCGGCAGCTTTAGAAAGATTTTTGTCAATAAATCTTCACATAAATGCATGATTTCAGCAGAGAATTTGAACTTGGAAAAAAAGGTTTGTTGGGAAGATCAGAGAAAATGAGTGATTTCTTGAGTTGTAGAATAAATGATTGAATAATTTTCTTTGTTTTCAGTTTTGGGTTAATGGAAATGAGTAAGTGTTTGTGGGGTTTTTATAGGAGAAGCTCAAAATGTAAAAGGGCGGGAGAATTAACTACCAACTAACTAAAACAGAATTGATGGAAATTAACTACTCATACTCCAATAACACTTTTTATATTGGTAAAAATAAAAGGAAAAAAAAAATAAAAAAAAAAATAAAAAGGTAATTTTGGGACTTTCACACTAGGGTGTTTGGTTAATAGTTAATTAAAAGAGTTTTTTAGGTTAAAAAAAGCTCATATGAGGATTTTATAAAATATTGACAATTAAGAGTATAACAAGTCAAAGTTCCACACATCCCTACCTTATAAAAAGTAGAAACATACTCTTATGAATAGTGTAATGTCAATTATACCCTTCAAAATGTGTATTTACATACATACCCTCATTAATATGTCAATGCTATTTTAATGAATAGTGTTTAGACAACTATACCCTCTAAAATATTTATGATCTTTTATGATTTCATAAATGTTAGTTGTCTTGAACATTTATACCACCTAAATATAGTTGATTACATATTTTCTCTTATTGTTTTTTTTAGGAAAAATTTCTCTTATTGTTAATTTAACTAATTTTGTGATTTAAAATCCAAACCAAAAAAACCTTCAAGATATGGCTAGCTATGACGCGCGCATCGCGCGCGTTAGCTGCCCTAATATAAAAAAAAGGTCTTGTTAGTTCCCCATGTCTGATAGACCATTTTAATGAATCATTTTACATCAAGAGAAACAAATGACTGGCAAAAAAAAAAAAAAAAAAAATAAAAAAAAAATTTAAAAATAAAAATTGGCAAGTTGTTTTGAGAAATCACAATTTAATAGATACCTCGTCAAATAAATAATACAGTACTAGTGACTGAAATCATGTAGTCAAAAGACTCAGAACTGCATACTGTACCACCTGATTGTTGGTGTATTGCTTCAAATTAGTCAAATAAATTAGTTATAGTTTGTAGTTGTGGGTTTAAACGTGGCTAGAAATTAGGAGTTAATGATTAGTATTGTTGGGTTGTATCCGTTAGTGGAGTATAGTTAGGCATTTTGTGAATCATGTGATCATGCTCCCCTTATATAGCTTTAGGTTGTTATTTTCATTGGCTATACATAATGCCTTGTATTACCGTTAATTAGAGTAGAGAAATCAATGCAATTAATAAAATATTTTTATCTAGTCACAAATTAAAAAATTATGTTCCTGTGTTAACCATAATAGATAACTTATTTGATAGATGTCGTAGCAGTTTCGTGTGAGTCAGATATGTAGCCACTGCCCACTGGCCTGTTCTAATAATACTGTTACGAGTAATTCAAAATTCAGTTCGTTGAGTTTACGAATAATTCAAAATTCAGAGAAAAAAAAAAAAAAAAAAAAAAAAAAAAAAGGTCTTTGTTTCTTGTACTGTATATCATCTTGCAACATTATTGGTGATACTCATGCTCACACTGCTGCTGCTGCTTTCAGCTCATCAAGTAATCATCAGCTCAAGTCACAGCTGGCTAAGGAACTTTCTACAATGCTCTTATCAAGTGTTCCGGAATCACCTAGATAGTTCTAGAATCTTCTCTAGTTTGTTACGAGCTATTGTCCAGCTCAGTATTCTGTTACAACAGAATGCCAGGTCAGAATTCTGTTGTATTATAGCTAATATTATTTGCTGTAATAATTTTGTATACTTAGCTATAAATTGTCTTAGAGGCTAGAGCTGTAATTTTCTTCATTCATTCAATAATAGAAATTCTTTCCCAAACTTCTCTCTCTAAAATCTCTCTGAATTCTCTCTAGAATTCAGTTAGAAAACTGAGTTAGTTGAAGAAATTCTGCTGAATTTGCAGAATTCAACAAGGGGTATCAGATTCATTGTAACAGCAATAGACGAGGAATATACACAATCATAAAATGATGACTAGGTGAAGGAAATTAACCAAAAAGAAACCTACTATACTGCTAAATTGCTAATTCTTAGTTTGGACAGTGATTTAATTGTGTGTGCAGATCAATTGTGAAGTTTGGGTAAGAGTGACAAAAGACAGAGGTTTTGGTAGACATTTTAGATTCTAGAAGATCTTCTATATACAAATACTACACATTTTCAAAAGTTTCAATACTTTCAAAGTCTGTATGAAAATTTGCATACGAATCTCATGCCAGTTAGCTTAACTAAAACATTTTGTGACGCTGTCATAGCAATAGAAACCAACAGTACATCTATAATAAAGCACGAGACATAGCAGTGCTAGTCGTTCCTTAATAAAACCGCTATCATGCTAAGAAAATAGGCTAAACTAAATTGTTTTTGCCAGCTACTTTATTACACAATGAATCTAGAAAAAGAACGAAGCATCAAAATAGCCAACACAATGAAATTTTTCTACACAAGCCACTATTTCACCTAACGCCACATTCTGATGAATGGAAGCAGTACAATAATTGTCCTAATATCACAACAAAAGAGATAATGTTCTAAGACATAATTTGCTGTCTAATTGATTTGCTCTGAAAATTATAAGAGATTGACAAACTTTCTGTACCTCAGTACCTGTAAACTCTACTCAATGCCTATTCATCCATTGAATTCCTTAGAAAGTCACCAAGCTCTCAACATAAGAATCTGCACAACATGTTCGATTACCAACAACAGTTACGAAAGCCATTATCCGTTTGCTAGTAATGTTATAAGACATCAGTTTCGTTTCAGAATTAGTCGAAACCACCACGAAAAATTCACCAGTGTACTCATCATAAGTAATCCTTGCAAACTTGTACTCTTTGAAGAAGTTATATGCATCTAAACTCGAACCTCATCATAAGTAATACCCGAATAAACAGCGATCTCAGACGACAACTTTTTAACAGAAACACCATCATTTCTTCGAAATCCAATCACCTTGTAATCTTTACTAGAAGGATCAAACCCCAGAACCAATTTGTCATCGCCTTGGCCGAGCAGCCGAGGAAGTGGCCTAGGAGGATCAGGAAGTCTCCAAGATTTATACTCTTTGAAGAAGTTATATGCATCTAAACTCGAACCTCATCATAAGTAATTTAGAATTTTATTTTCAATCAAATTTGGATAAAATTTTAGAATAAAATTGTTAATTTAGAGTTTTATCTTTGATAAAGTACCAATATTTCATATGTACAAATTGAATTATAATTTTATTAAAAAATAATTAGATTATAACTCTCATAAATTATCATATAAATTTATTTTTTGTATCATAATATTTTTTTGGAGCGAAGGAATTAGTTCAAAATGTACCACATCCATGGTTTATAATATATTCTAATCAATTAAAATAATATACTTCACAATCTAATATAATTTTATTACTGTGTGTAGACCTGTCAATCAAGTCAGGTCATGAGTCATTTCAGACAGGGTCAAGAAATGTTTTTCACCAATATTATTATTATTATTCATTACATGTCTACACAAGTTTAAATCGTCACAAAAACACGTTGTTTTGGGTGTTTTTGTCCCATGGGAGAGTTACGTCACAAAAACTGGTCCGACTCGAGCTGTACTTGCAAAAACACGGAGACTCCGGTTGTAGGAGCTCCGCCTTCGACGATCAAGTTAGTAACTTGAAAAGAAATAAAGAGTGCGGAAATTTAGGTGGGTATCTGCTTGGATTCCAAGCACAAGTGTTTCTCTGATAAGAGAGAAAGTAGGTGTAATAAATGATTGATTGTGTCCCCAAAATGGGGAAATATCTCCCTATTTATAGGGTCGTTGGAAGGTGTGTCCCTTTCTAGGTCACTTGACCTAGATTTTAGTGGGCTGCGTTGTTTTACGACGTCCTTGGAAATTGGGCCCTTGAAGGCCGCAATTTCAGAAGAAATCTGAAGGGGATACGTGTCAGATGGCTATTGGGCCACTTGGACCAGGCTGGGTTTGACACGTGGTCTTCTCTTATTGGTCCACATGTCTAGGATATTTTTACCCTAAACATTTGCCCCTCACAGGGGTCACGTGGTTGCCACGTGACCCTGTGACATGTGTCTGTCTTAGAGAGATGAACAGTGAAAACGGCTAGTAAAATCTGGAGTATGACGGGGATGCCCCCGTTTCACCCCTCTATAAATAGGAGTTTACCCCCCCCCCCCCCTTCTCTCACTATTTTCTTTACTTTGACTTTCTAGAGAGAGAAAGAGAGATTCTTAGAGAGAGATACTCTAATCCCGTCTACATCAGATTCTCAAGATTTTCGTGTGCTCACTTTTACAACACCTGGACACCCGTTTGTAGCATTTTTAAGAGTTTTCAGAACTAAAGTAAGGTAACTGCTTGTACCCTTTTTTAGCTTTTCCTTCATTTCAATTTGTATACATTCTTTTTTACGTTTGTATACATATTCTTTAAAAATAAAATGAGTTCTCAATCTACACACTCGGCACTGCCTAGGACATTTAGCCTGTCTCCCGGAACGACTGAATCTAGAACAGGGGGTGTCTTTTCTGGACTGTCAGAACTGCTGTGCTCATCCCCAAATTCCTCCTTCTCCGTGTCTGTGTAGGACACAATGGCTAGAGTTAAACAAACAACTACTAAGCCTAGAAGCCGGCGCGCTATGGAAGTGACCGCCGATGTGGTTGTTCCGGATGAGGAACAAGAGGAATCGGAGAGAGAAGTGGTTCCGATGATGAGGCTCCTTCCTCCTTCGGCATCTCAAGCGTGAGGGAGGTAGAAGGTGAGGAAGCCGCCTCCTCTCATGGATTAGGTGAGGAGGCAGGCGGCAACGATGCCGCCGAAAGATCAGGGGGCGAAGCATCTGGCTCCGATCAGAACAATTTTGCGGCTGACTATCAGCAGCCAGCAAA
This sequence comes from Chenopodium quinoa, assembly GCF_001683475.1. Lineage (NCBI taxonomy): Eukaryota > Viridiplantae > Streptophyta > Magnoliopsida > Caryophyllales > Amaranthaceae > Chenopodium > Chenopodium quinoa. The sequence continues at coordinate 1,215,846 of NW_018745617.1, forward strand.
GACTTCAGCTAACCCTGACCCGAAGAAGATAAGGATGCTTCCGGGTGACATAGCCTTACTGAAGAGCGGCTTTAAGGCTTTCAAAGAGAAACACCCCCTTGGAAAGGGGTGGGATATTATAGTTCCGCATGGGGATGCGGTTATGGCCTGGGAGGACAACATTGAGAATGCAGACAACTACTTTGTCTGCTATGAGGCGGTAGTAGAAGCCGGCCTCCGATTCCCCCTCCATACTAGGATTAGGAAAATCCTCAAGGGGTATGATCTGGGTGTCTGGCAGCTCACCCCAAAATCGTGGGTGAACATTCTGAGTTACATTGACGCCTGCAAGCTCCAGAATATAGCCCCTAGCTTTTCCGCCTTCACCCATAGGCACTATCTGAGCAAGGCCCCAGGCGGTCATGGGGCGTATTATACTCTTTACCACTTTGCCCCAATATCTAATTACCTTGGACAACGTATCCAAATGGTCCGGGTGGAAGGAGAAGTATTATTTGATCTCCTCCCCTACACTAAGACACACCTAGGCACTGCACCGGTATAATAAGGAACCGACTCTTCTAGGTAGAAAATGTCCTCTTCCGGCACTCTCTTCTAGAGCCCGGAAGCAAATAATGGACCCGAGTTTCTTCGAGACCACAACTGAGCCCTTGGGGGCTGGGACTCATTATTGTGACAAAGAACTGGATCCCCCATCCGGACTTCTTCAAGGATGAAAGATTCATGTCCGCCTGCGGGTTAAGCACCATGTTTCAGATCCACTTTGCATTCGACAATTATGTTGTTTTTTTGTTTTTGTACTTCAACTTTTTATAATTTGAACTAACTCCCCGTTTGCCCCTTGCAACCGACGCTTTGAAGATGGTAGATCCGGAGAAGACCCCGGCTAAATCTGTTGTGCTGCTGCGCAAAGAGAGAACGCTCTCCAAGAGAGCAGCTGTTGAGGCCAAAGAGGCCAAGAAAGGCGGGGTATGACCGCCTGACCTGCCTTGTTTTCTTTAAATTTATTTTAAGTGCTTTTGGCGGCTAGGAACTTTTGATCCTCTATTTGCAGGATGCCAGTAAACGCGTTCCACGCTCCATCTCCAAGCTTTTCAAAAGACAAGGGGATTAACTGGAAAAAACTTTGGCTGCCAAGGCCGCAAAGAAGAATCCTTCCCAGTAAACTTCTTCTGCTAATCTGGATCGTCCTACGACCGGCGGAAAATCACCATCCGTCATGAAGGTTCTGAGTGAAAGCTCATAACGTTCGGGGAAGAAAGCGCTGGATGCCTCTACGATATCAAAGGGTGGCCTACCACCCAATGTTACAGCCGGTGCGGCAACGACTGGGGAGGAGGATGCCTCAAAGCCTCATCATCAAACCGAAGGTAAGAATAAGATTGAACTTCCTTGGCCGCTTGACTTTATGCGAGTCAAGACTAAGGTTGACCCTTCGGGGGGGTTTAGTCAGCAGCTGACAACGAATGAATGACAACTACGCTGCATCCCTCTCACCAAGTACTTCTTATGGTGCAGATCTTACATCCGATGAGCCGGATCTTCTTGGGTTTGCAAAACGGATTGTTAGGACCCTCACTCGGTCTGAGAAGAACTCTGTACCTGATCTCCAGGTAGTGGATTTCGACCGGTAAATGGGCCAACTGGCTGAGGTAAATTGTTCTCCAACTCAATGCTGATATTTTTTCTTTTGTTTTTATTAAGTATTTCATATTCCGGCTGTCCCTTTCTTGGTTATGCTGAGGGTGGATGGGCTCCGGGGCCCTTTAAGGCGGAAGGAAGAAGAGGTAAATGATGCCAAACGGAGGGCCACTCAAAACCTCAACTCTGCTGAATATGCTAATTATATGTCTGAATTAAAGATTAAAGCAGTAGAGTTGCAACAGGAGGAGCTCATCCGGAGCCTGACGACTGCTAACGATGAAGGCAACAACCGGGCGAATGACCTTGAGCTAAAACTGAAGGATGCTCAAGCTGATCTCAAGGCATTAGAGGATTTTAATAACAACAATACATATATAGATATAACCTTTCTCTTTCCCTTGCTCTTTTCCCTCCCTTTTTTCGAAACATTTTTATTTTCCTTTCCGGTTCCTTTCCCTTTCTAAGATGAAATTGCAAAGGAGCAGGCTCAGCTGGTGGAGGAGAATCAGCGGGACACTACGGCCCGACTGAAGATAGCCCGGGGGCTCCTCTATCCGGACATTGACTTTGAAGTCTATGATAACGCCACTACGTATTATGATGCCCAAGTTCTGGGAGAGGCAGCTCCGCCTCGCTTCAAATACTAGGCTGATGAGCTAGGATATGAAGTCTTAGATAATGAAGAGGAGCTGGCAGAGGGCCAGCAAAACAAAGACAACCAGCCTCAGGCGGCTGAAAATCAATCAGGAGCCCTCTTTATCGGTTAGCTTCCCCCTCAGCCTTGAATCAGCCTCCCCAAATTCTGCGGCCGTATGCCATTTTCTTTTCCGGCTTGTAAGCCAAGTATGTTGTAATTTTACCAACTATGGAGTTGGGTTGACAATTATTTCTTTTGTTTCTGCACCGGATGCGATTCTGGTTAACAATCATTCTAGACTTTGTGCCAGTTTTAATTTTATGAAGTATTCTGACTCATTCAGTTTTTTTTATACATGTTTGCATTTGTGTTTGAATTTTAATTTTTGAATTGAATTTTTCATATATACTGAAATTCTTTGATATTTTGCCTAACTTATAAAAAGCATGCGGCAGATTGTAATCCGGCTGTTCTTGCCCCTGGACGACTGTGTGTTGGTTTCATTTCAAATTGATTGATTGGCTTACAAACATTTGATGCTTTGAGAAGTATGGGCTGTTTTTAGGCCAATCAATCATAATGGTGATTGCCCCAAACCAAGTACACAACCGGCCATTTAAACGGGTATTTCCAGCCTCTTACCCAGGCGGTAAACTTTCGTCTGGGGTGGATGCATAGCCATTACACAAAACTCCTTTTCCCTAATGGGAGAGTCTGTGCAATTTTGGAATGAAAAGCCTAAGTAAGAACTTCGGTCGAGAACCGACTGATGCCTTAGGGCATCTGGTATTTTGAAAACTTAATTGCTCTGTAGACTATTCTGGTCATACGGCTATGAGTTGACCAATTTGGTCGTTCAATCTTTGTCGTCTGCATAGATACATAGAGCTAATAGATAGTCTGCTCTCTGCGACGATTGCACCCGGAAGGGTGTCACCGGACGCCGTTGTCCATATTGGGACAGGCGATTTTGTGAAATAAGCAACCATCCGGCCATTGGCCTTTGGTCTTGTTTAAGACCGGCTGTATAACTACTAAGCGTTTTTGTGCCTAGTTTATAGGTCTTGCCATTGGCCGCATGTCACTTGGACGTTGAATTTGCTACTAAGTTTCGAACTTAGTTGGTTTAGCAAATAATCCGTATGAGAATTGTCCAAACGAAATGGTAATGATAAAGATAACAACACAATTGGAAACAAAGCCCGGTTTTTCATTAATAAACTTCTTGTTTACAAAAAAATTACAATTATTAGAAGTAGTTCTTTTTTAAGTTATCTACATTCCAAGTTCTAGGCAGGCGTCTGCTGTCTGGTGTTTCCAGGCGGTAGGTGCCATCCCTAACTTCTTCATAGATCCGGTAGGGGCCTTCCCAATTGGGAGTTAGCTTTCCAAGCTCATTGGCCCTACCGGTTGCCTCCATTTTTCGTAACACGAAGTCGCCAATTTTCAAAGGGCGCTTGTGTACTTTCTTGTTGTAGGCTCTCGTCATTCTCAAACGGTATATCTCATGACGCAGGGCAGCATTGCCCCTGCGTTCCGGGTAGGAGTCCAATGCCAGCCGCATGGCTTCCCAATTTGCCTCTTCATCGTAAAGCATGACTCTGAGAGTCGGCTCGTAGTGTTCGATGGGTAAGACGGCTTCAACACTGTATACCATGAGAAATGGGGTTTCACCGGTTGCCCCTTTGGCAGTTGTCCTGATGGCCCATAGGACATGAATTAATTCTTCTTCCCATAAGCCATCGGCTCTTTCAATTTTCTTTTTGATGCCGTCTGAGATGAGTTTATTGAAGGCTTCGACTTGGGCGTTTGCTTAGGGTCAGCCGACTGATGCAAAACAGTGCGAGATCCCTTGATCTCCCAACCAAGTCTTAAGGTGAGGCGTTTCAAACTGAGGGTCGTTATCAAACACCGTAGACATAGGTACCCCAAACCGGGTGATAATGTTCTTCTAAATGAAAGAGATGCCATCCTTTGTCTTGATGTTCTTGATTGCCTCTGTCTCCACCCACTTGGTGAAGTAATCCACAGCCACCAGAATATAACGCTTTCCGCCTGGTGCATGCGTATAAGGACCCAAGATGTCCATGCCCCACTTAGCAAACGGGACTAGGCTGTGGATTGCCGTCAGATCAGTAGACGGGCGGTGAATAAGCTTGCCAAACCTCTGACATTTGTCACATTTCTTCACCAATCTTTGGCATCTGCTTCAAGAGTAGGCCAAAAATAATGCCGCCCTGCTCTGATGGCTAGGGAACTGCCGCTTATATGGGAGGCGCAGTATCCCGCATGAAATTCTTCGAGAACTTCTTTCCCCTTTTCTGGGGTAACACACTTCAATAAAGGTTTAAGGAAACCCGCCTTGAAGAGCTCTCCGTTTCTCATCTCGAAGTTTGCTGCTTGTTTCTTCATGACGGCTGCCTCCCGTGGTGAATCAAGGAGTGCCGTTTGTTAAATATGCCCTGATGCCATCCATCCAAGTAAAGCTCCAGTCCAGGATTCCAATGGGTTCTTCATATGTACTTCTTTTTTCCAGAACTTCCCAAAAGACTGACCGAGGTGTATCACAGCAGGCAAAAGATGCCAGTTTGGACAATGCATCCGCCTGGTTGTTGTCTGACCTAGGCCTTGACTTAGACGAAATTCTTCAAGTTCCCCAGCCTCTTCTTTGACTGCCTGAAGATATTTGATCATAGCCGGATGAGTTGCCTCATATTTTCCCTCATACTGGCTTACGACCAACTACGAATCAGAATAAGCGTCAATCTTTGTTGCACCTGCTGCCTTACACATGCATATTCCAGCCATCAGGACTTTGTATTCAGCCTCGTTATTCGAGGCCTAAAGCTTAAACCGTAGTGCATATTCAAAATTTTCCCCCTCAGGAGACTCATATAAAATTCCTACACTACAGCCGTTTTTTGTCGAGCTCCCATCTACAAACACTTTCCAAACCTGATCAATGTTATCCGGAGGAACCGGTCGTGTCATTTCAATAAAGAAGTCGGCAAACGCCTAACCTTTCACTGCCTTTCTTGGTTCGAAAGTGATTTCAAGACTTCGCATTTCAATAGCCCATTTAAAATTCTGTCGGATGACTCCAAGGTGGACATTGGCCGCTTGAGGGGCAGATCGGTGTAGATTACAACTGAATATGCCAGAAAATAAGGCTTCAGCTTCTTGAATGCCATATATAGAGAAAGGCCAAAATTTTCAACCATGGGGTACCAGAGTTCAGCATTCTTTAGTACATGGCTAATGAAATAGATCGGGAGCTGGATGTCGTCTCTCTCAGCAAGGAGAACAATACTGAGAGCATGGTCTGAGACAACTAGGTACATGTATAACGTTTCTTTGGGAAGAGGGCTAACAAGCCTTGGCAAAGAGTGCAAGTGTTCTTTCAGCTTCTGAAAGGCCGCCTCAGCATCATCCACTAGTGGAAAAAATCTCATTCGTAACAGGCTATTTGTAACGGGCAAAGCTATGCCCGTTACATAACGGGCAAAATGTTACCCGTTACGAATACTTATTTAGTTGTAACCGTCATCATTTGCCCGTTACGGATATTATATTACAAGTAACGGGCATATTGAGCCCGATACAACCGCTTGAGCGTGGACCAAATGATAAGAGGAGCCCATTACTTGGCTTTGGCTTTTTATTAGGGTTTACCTAGCCGTCATTCACCTGTTTTCTCTCATTTCACACTGTCACTCTCCTCTCCTCTCCTCCATCAATCTTCCCCATTCAATTGGTGATGAAACAAGACGAGAAAAATGGCGATATGGGACGAGGAGAGAGAAAAAATGGTGAAATTGGGGGTTTTGATGATTTTTAGATCGGAGGGTTTATTGATTTTGCTCTAAGGCTTCTCCATTCTCCAACTCGCTAGATCTAGCTTAGTCAACCCAGCTTTCCTCTTTGTAAAAGAAATAAAATAAAATAAATTGAATTTCGTCGGTCCAAGCAATTGAAGCATTCCATTGAAGCGCACTTGACGTTCTCCATTGAAGCAGCTTCTGAAGTAAGTTAAAGTTTCTTTTTCTAATCTTATCAATTTCACAATCTAGGGTTTATCTTTGATTTAATTTAATTGTTTAAGGTTCGAATATCTGAATGGTTCAAATTAGTAAGATTATGAAAGATCATAACCAGCGATTATGTTGTTAGAAAACAAAATTATGACCTGAATTTGATAATTGTATCAAACATGCCTTAAATTATGTGATTTTCCGAGCGTAATTTGATAATTGAATCAAACATGCCTAAATTTATGTGTTTTTTCGAGCCTAATTTGATAATTTATCCTGAAATTATGTTTTCGAAAGAAGGGTTTTTCTGCTTTTAGATTTTAATTTAATTTTTTTTCCCTAAAAATTATGCCTTTTTCAAATACCTGCAGCACCGCAAATTATATACTACAGATTTTTTTTTCTAAGCTAAAGGTTTAAACTGGTATTGTTTTGATGATTTTTGTGATTTAATTTTATGGCTTATGATATGACTCTTGATTTTTCGAGGTTTTTGGAGTTTGATTTACCCAGATTTGCTGAGTTGAAGCTAATTTTGATGTTTTTGGGTGGAAGGGATTGAATGTTTTTCTGGGGTTTTAGCTAGTATTGTTAATTCAAACTGTGTAAAAGGAATTAATTCTTTGAGGTTTATTTGTTTAATCGTGATTGAATGTTTTATTGAATTTTTAAACTAATTTATTTTACAGAACATTATATGCTAGCATGGTTAAGGTCTCTTGGCTCTGATCTATTCTCAAAATCCAAAGAATAATGATTCAGCGCGTTGTTATACTCTCTATTAGTGATTATATTGTCCTTCTTCTTTTTTTTTTTTTTTTTTTTTTTTTTTTTTTTTTTTCTGATCTATTCTCAGAAATTCTGATTGAAGCCATCATTGGCTGCTGCTGGTGTTAATAATGATGTTACTTTTTTTTCTTCTTATAATTAAAATAAATGTAGTAGTTGAAGAACAATCAGAATTTTTGAAGGAAATTCAACAATAAGATACATTAAGGTGTCTTATGTGAATAGAATATGAAAAATTGTTTAACTGTCAGTTTGAAGATTTAATTTTAGATAATGGAGTAAGAAATTAGATAATATTTAAGTTGATTTTATTGGGATGGATTTTACTAGTTTATTGCGTCATTTAGTGTTCCCTGTTGTAAGCTCTTCAACCTTTCAATATGTGTCTTTCTTTTTTTTTTTTGGAATTTGTGAATATAAACTGGATTTTATTGTTGAAAGTTTCTTGAGATTCTTACACAATCACCTACTTACATTTTAGGTGACTAAGCTCTCCCTTGAAGAAACTGAGAGTGTGACTGCTGACCATGGTGAGAGCATTAGTCATGTAACTTTTGGGCTAAGAACTAGATCAGGAACCAAGCAATTGAAGCTGGATCCGAATATCTACTTTGCTTTGATAAAGGAAAAGGTATATATCCATACTCTTGTTCATGGATCGATGTTATGCCATATCTTGTCTTGTGTGGTCATATTATGTGTTCTTTTATATACTCCTTTTCTCCCATAACCTCAGTTAAGTGAGTGAGTTTATGTTTACCATGTCTATTTCCTTGGACATTTCTTGTTAGATTTGGTGCCATCTTTTATTTTCCGGGATTAATAACCTCAATTAGGCATGTACTATTAATTTTCATGACTACAAGTTATACATTGATAAAAATAACAATAATTCATCAGCTAATGAAATACCTGCAACATTATTCCAGTTTGAAGAATTTTTCTTTTGGATACAACATGCTCTAGGTAGGCTTAAAAGCCAAATAGATTTTTAATGAATGTATTAAATTTTATAGAATAAGAAAAAAACATTAAATTATGTGTTCAGAAATGATTCTTAAGTAAGCACCTGATGCTTAGGTCTAGGTTTGATGTTAACTGTCTAGATATGCAAATCAATTACTGATTGTTTTAGATTTCGGACAAAGGAAATACATTGATTCATTATTCGTTGTTATATACACTCGGATGGTTCGTTGTCAGTTACTGCATTTCTTGCTTCAGTATCTGATTTTAGTTAAATGCAGATGAATTTATGAATTCAGTAACCTGTGTTGTGTTGCTTATTAGCATTATAAATATCAAATTTAGAAAGTAATGATATAGCGCGATAGAGCTCAGAATCTCAAGTACATCATGGCTGATTTGTCTAATCCATTGAATATCCTGACAACAAAAACTAATGCCAATCTTCATGTCAAATCCGGGGATTAGGGGAGGCAAATGAATGATGAATGATAATTAATCCTGCAATCAACCAAAGATCATATAGAAAATTAGCGAAAATTGTATATAATAAAGTTTTTATGATTCTTTGGCTAATATGCTAATAAGCACTATGGGTGGTGAAATAGTCAGGGAACCCCAAAATAGAAGGGACAGAAGTTAGAACCCCTGTTTTCTTATCTTGTCGCTGCAGTGATACAGTACAGATCCTAGCTTGGTTGTCTCAGAAGCAAACAATATTAGAATAATTGAAATTGAAATCAATGGTGATTAATTAAGTGGTGATTAGTTAATTAATTAAGTTTTACAGGTAGATTATCACTTAATACAGGAATAGTGGGGACCACCATTACAAACCCTAATGCTTTGGCATTAGGAAGCAATGATATTGGTTTAGAGCTCATATCAGTAGTATCAGCAAATTATTAAAAACAATCTATTGCCTTTAATATTGACACTTCCTGTGTTTGAGTGCCCTTGAAGAAGAATATGACCTTATCATCACTTAACTTTTAGTATATGATTTGGCTACCATGTAGACTCCCTATTTCTTTGTTGGATGCTTTTGCTACATTTTTAATTTCCTCATTATACCTAATTTTATAGACTACGTGTGCCGTTACGTAGTCATCAACGTTTCATCATGATCGTCTACCTCGTCCTCATCACTATGTTATCATTACCACCATCTCGGTTTGTTAAAATATTTGAAGAAAATCTTTTAAAAAGATAACGGGAAGAAAACTGCTAAATATCTACGGTAACTGTTAGTCATCTAATAATTGGCTAAATGACAATTGTTCCCCTTTTCCTCTCTAGATAATTATTGTTAGGTGGCTAACAGTTAGCTAGATAGCCTTACTTAAAAAGCGAACCAAACTAGGGGCGCACACCCAGATTGATTCACATCTGTAGTATTTAGTACCTAACATGTTAAAGCAAACTTAACTCATTCATATTTTTCAGGGGTCCCAAAGAAAGTAGACTGGATTTTCGGCGCTAGGGAGTTTTAAAACCATTAAAGAACTTTCATGGGAAACCTTGTATTCTTGCTACCAAAAGATGGTCCATACTAGTAAGTGTATTCTATTCTTGGTTCTCATGATCTAGATGGAATTCACATGGTATTACATGCTCAATTATGCATCCATCTCTTCATTTTTATACCAAGTGCTGCTAATGATGGAGGTTAATGATCACTATTATAATACCAGATTATGAGATGATGCAGATTTTGGCAATCCCATTATCTGCACAAACCCCATTAACATTTCTTTTTTGGAGGCATCTACTCTATATCCTAAATTTTAATGTCTTCAGGACCACTAAGCAAACAACTAATTACTCGACGCACTTTTCTAATCTCCATGTATTATTATCTAATCTCCCAGATTATAGAAAGATATTACTTTGGCTGGCTGGCATAAGCAGGTTTTGATGTTGGCAATTACATGAAATACTCTGGTGGTTGTGTTCTAAGGTTCGCTTGATTTTCTGAAATTGCTGTAGGGCAAGCGGGGGTTGCCTACACATAAAGTGTTTTGTATTTTCTGACTGTAGAAGAAGTGTTCATTGTTTTGCTCTGAATGTAATATGGGTTGTTGCTGATTTAGTTTGTTATATGAGGAGAATGCTTCAATTTTATGTCTTAATAGGTTATTTATTTGTAGTGAATAAACTGCGTTATCAGGTTTTGATGGAGTGGAGATCCATGGAGCCCATGGCTACCTCATTGACCAATTCCTAAAAGATGGCTGTACAAAATTTAAGCTTCATCAAGACAGTATACAATTCTACAAGATTTTTCAAGTTCTTAGTCTACTAAATGGAATATAAAACTTGTTTAAATTTTCATGTTGTATTACAAAGTATTATTTATTTAGTAGCTTTTGACTCATGTTGAGAGTTGTTGTATAGTCAATTTGGACATTTGTGAAAGTTGTATATTTGATTTTATAATTAATTCAATTTTACATTTATTATTATTATTGATAATAGTAATTAAAATTTGGCATCATAGTAGATTATCAGGATAGCAGACTAGCAGGTATCACCTGCTGCATTTTTTTTAATTTGGGTTCAATTGTATTCGTAACGGGCATTTTGACTGCCCTTTACGAATAACCCGTTATTTGTAACGGGAATTTTGACTGCCCGTTACGAATAACCCGTTATTCGTAACGGGTGGTCAAACTGCCCGTTACAAATAACGGGTTATTCATACCGGGTAGTCAAAATGCCCGTTACGAATAACGGGTTATTCATAATGGGTAGCGCCCGTTACGAATAACATAGCCTATCCGTAACGACAGCATACGTAACGCCTGTTGCCCGTTACGGATAGGCTATTTTTGCCCGTTACAGATAGCTATTTTTCCACTAGTGATCCCCCCATTCAAATCTAGTCTTCTTCCTGATTGCTTGGAAGAAGTAAAGGCATTTGTCACGTGACCGGCTGAGGAACCTCCCCAATGCCGCCAAGCAACCGGTTAGTCTATGTACTTCCTTAACAGTGCGGGGTGACTTCATGTCAATAATCGCCTGTATCTTCTCAAGGTTAGCCTCTATCCCCCTTTGATCAATCAAGAATCCGAGAAACTTCCTTGACTCAACACCAAAGACGCATTTCTTGGGATTAACATAACCTTATGCCGCCTGAGTGTGGTGAAGGTTTCTCGGAGATCAGCAAGGTAATCTGTCTGTTGCTTGGATTTGACTATCATATAATCAATGTACGCCTCTACATTCCTTCCATTTTGATTAACAAAGACTGCATTAATCATCTGTTAGAATGTAGTCGGCGCATTCTTCAAGCCAAACTACATCACAGTATAACATAATAACCCCTGATCAGTTACGAAGGGCGTCTTCTCTTGATCTTTTTTCAACAGGGGTATCTGATGGAAGCCGGAATAGGCATCCATAAAACACATCAAGGCATGCCCGGCTGTAGAGTTGACCTGACTGTCAATCTTTGGAAGCGGATAACTATCCTTTGGACATGCCTTGTTGAGGTTTGTGTAGTCAACACACATATGCCAGGTACCATTCGGTTTCTTTACAAGCACAACATTTGCCACCCAGTCAGGGAAATTACATGGCCGAATGAACCCAGCATCCAACAGCTTTTTAACTTCGGCAGATGCCGCCTGACTTTTTTCCTCGCCGTGATTTCTTTTCTTTTGCCGGATGGGCTTCTTTTTTGGATCCATGGCGAGTTTGTGAACATCGAGATCCGGGCTAACGCCTGGCATCTCTTCCACTTCAAAAGCAAAAATGTCTTTGAATTCTTTCAGCAATAGGTGCAAATCTGCACCCATCTTAGCATTAGCAGCAGTCCCAACCTTAACAGTATGCTCTGGACGGCTGTCATCCAGAGGTATATCGATATGTTCATCAGGCGGTTGGGGACGGAGCTCATCTGACCGTTCACCGGTTAGTGATTGCTATTTTTTCTCTTTCTTCACCTCCACCAACCGATGAGCCTTTCTTTTCTTTCCGGCTGCTAGTGGGGGTGGGCTGACGTCTTAAACATTGTCAAGGTCTATTGGTTCTTGTCCTTAACCGTCTAAGGCCCCTGTGGACTTGACGGCTGTGAGATAACACTCACGGGCCGTCTTCTGATCCACATTCAAGGAACCAACAGAACCGTCATCCTTCTCATACTTGATCACCATGAGGGAAGGAATGAGTACCGCCTTGGCCTCGTTGAAAGTTGGCCGGCCTAAAATAATGTTATAGTCGGTCATCTCCTCAACTACTAAGAACTTGACGATAAGGTTTCGTCCTTCTCCTTTCTCTCCTAGCCGGATGGGTAGATCAATCCCACCGACTGGTACACAATCCCCCCTCCAAAGCCAACCAGGGGGTGGTTTACCGGGTGCATGCTGCTAGGCTTATACTTCAGCTTTTACAAGCACCTCTGGATGATGTCCAACGAGTTGCCGGTGTCAGTAAGGATCCGCCCAACCAGCTGATTGGCGACCTTACATTCAATGACAATTGTGTCGTCATGCGGGCGGCGGACGCTGCCCCTGTCCTTTTCAGTGATCAAAATATCTGAGAAGGTGGAGCTGGCTGACGCCTGCTCCTCATCATCATTATCCATCTTTCGAAGATGGCTCTTGGTGCCCTGGATGGTGGGGCCACCACATGAGAACCCGCCTACTAAAGTGTAGACCAGCTCTTTGTCAGTTTCCGAGCTACTAGCAGGCTGGGGTGTCTTAGTTGACTGCCCTAGGTTCTTCTTATTAGTCCCTTTGGACTTAGAAATGTAGGACTTTAACATCCTTTTGCCATCCAGGCAGTCCAACGCCCGCTGAAGGTTGAAGCAGTCGTTGGTGTCATGGCTAACTTCCTCATGGTATTGGCAGAATTTATTTTTGTTCCTTGATTGAATGGAACTTTTTATTGGATTCGGCTTCTCTAGAGAAAGCCGGTCCTTGATCTCCATGAGGATGGAGTTGCAGTCCTTGTTAAACTTGTACTTAGGGACGTACGGTTTAAATTCTTTCTTTTTATTCTGGGACGGCTGGTGAGAATCACTCACCGCCCAGACTTCTTTTCTCTTCTTTCTCTCATCTTTTTTCTTTGCTGGTTGAGCAAGCCAGCTATCTTTTTGTTTGTCAGACTTCTTGGAGTCCGACTGACTACCAGGCGAGCAGAGGTCGGTTGCTTGAATATAGCTTTCCGCTTCCCTTAGGGCCTCCTGTAGGGTAAATGCCCCTTTTCTGACAAGGTCAAACTTAAAGGTCGACCCGTCTCTCAGACCCTTAAAGAAGTCTGTAAAGGCTACTTCGTCAGACAATCCCTGAATTTGAATTCTGGTCAGATTAAACCGCCGGACGTAGGAGCGTAATCCTTCCCTCTCTCCCTGCTTAATGGTGCTCAAGTCAAGACTTGTTTTCTTTGCAGGGATGTTCATTGAGAAGTTGGAAGAAAACAAGAAGACAAGATTCTTGGAGCTATCAATGGAACCGGCTGGCAAGTTGCCAAACCATTGTTGGGCAATGCCCTTCAATGTAGCCGAAAAACATCAACACCAAGTGGCATCATCCAACCCCTACAAATACATGAGGTTGGTGTAAGCCATGAGGTAATCTTCTGGGTTGGAGGTACCATCATAAGTACCTACCAACACATTTTTAACCTTGGCCGGCTGTGCCGCCTCGGTTATTTTCTGGGTGAACGTAGAAGGTTGTTCACCCAGGCGGAGCAGACGGAGCTGCCAGTCCAGTGGCTGGACATTATTGTATGCCGCCTGACCTCCGAAGAGAGTCGATTACATGAAATGAGGAGAATACGGGTCGTAGACCATAGGGGGTACGTACGGTGCATTCCCAATCATCCGAGGGACAAAATGGACGGTATTACCGCTTGTATGGCTCTCATGCAAGGATTATACATTCCCTGCAGATGTATTCTTAAAGATGTCTGGAAAACTTGAAGTGGAAGCTGACTCAAACAACTGTTTATTCCTCTTACGGGTGATGATCTCCCGTGCATCAAAAATGGATTTTTTCCCCCAGCTGTTCACTCCGGCGGGTATTGTTGGTATTCCTCTTGGGCAGAAGAATCTTGGACCAGTCAAGGGTCCCGGCTGCCTTCTCCTTTGGATACGGAGTTGGCTGCCTGTCCCTGAATGGCTTCCTCTTTTCTAGAGGAGTCTTCTTTGATGGCTGACCCTTACTTGGGCCAACCCGGTTCTTGGTTATCAGATCCTTAATTTCACCCTTGAAATTAGTCATGAATTTCAAGAGTTCGTCTCGAGTGACTGGAGCTGATCCATCGGCATATGGGTTTCCCTTTCCTGCTGACCAGGGGGCCGACTTATACCCGCCTGGCTTGCACCCCGTTCCAGAGTGTCCCTGGGACTGATGCGCTTGGTTATCAGAGAGCCATCATTGGCTATATAGGTTTCTCCCTGAGAATCATCCTTGGTCAATAAAGACCTCCCGCTGGTCTACCGGACGTTCAGGAGGTGGTACAGACTCTTGAACCATCCTTGAGGTACTCTCCCCATAGGCGGCGCCAAATGTATTGGGTTTTTTTGTCCCTTGGGAGATTTACGTCACAAAGACTGGTCCGGCTCGAGCTGTACCTGTAAAAACATGGAGTCTCCGGATGTAGGAGCTCCGCCTTCGACAATCAAGTTAGTAACTTGAAAAGAAATATAGAGTGCAGAAATTTAGGTGAGTATCTGCTTGGATTCCAAGCTCAGGTGTTTCTCTGATGTGAGAGAAAGTAGTTTTAATAAATAATTGATTGTGTCCCCAAAATGGGGAAATATCTCCTTCATTATAAGGTCGTTGGAAGGTGTGCCCCTTTCTAGGTCACTTGAGCTAGATTTTAGTGGGCTGCGCCGTTTTACGGCGTCCTTGGAAATTGGGCCCTTGAAGGCCGCAATTTCAGAAGATATCTGAAGGGGACACATGTTAGATGGCTATTAGGCCACTTGGACCAGCTTGGGTTTGACACGTGGTCTTCTCTCATTGCTCCACATGTCTAGGGTATTTTTACCCTAAACACATGTCAATTCCTAACTAATTTTGTATCAATGTTATGTTTTAAAATTTGACTTATAGATTAAAATATATTTTATAATTTAATTAACAACCCGGGCATCGCACGGGCAAAAAACTAGTTAATATATAAAGCTAAACTTTTAACCAGCCACAAGGTAGCGACATTTGGCGTTCCAACTTTTCACCAAATGTCGCGCCACATTGGATAGATTTAAATAAACTTTATAAGAAAAAAAAGTTAGTTTAGAATTATATTAGGATAAAATTTTAGGATAAAATTGTGACTTTGGAGTTTTATTTTCAATTCCAATATTTAAGATGTACAAGTTGAATTATAATTTATTCTAAAAAATTATTAGATTATGTTCTAAAAAAATTATCATATAAATTTATTTTTTATATCATAATATTTTTTTGGAGCAAAGGAAATAGTTGAAAGCATAAAACATCCATTTATAATATATACTAATCGGTTTAAATAATATAGTTCACAATTTAATAGAATTTTATTACTATGTAGATCTGTCAATTAAGGTCGGGTCGTGAGTCATCTCGGATTGAGTCACTTCAGGTTACGAGTCACGAAATGTTCAACTCTTGCCCAAAGTTTTGGGTTCGGGTTAACCCAGCGGGCTTTGAACTTTTATTTTTTATTTTTTTTATAATTTTTTCTATTTTTTTAATGTGTTAAACCGAACATTTTAACCAAAATTATTATTAGTCATTACATGCCTAATAGATAGCAAATCGTCATAAATGCACATCAATTTCTAACTAATTTGGTATCAATGATATGTTTTAAAATTTGACATATAGATTAAAAATTTATCTTAAAATTCAATAAAAAAAATGTGGACATCGCACGGGCACAAAATTAGTATATTATTAAAGCTCAATGACAAGAATTGAAATCTTGCCACATGTCGCCAATTTAGCCATGTGGCATCATGTCATGTTATTATTGATCATTGATGTTTCCTCTCAAAAATTCTAATTTATTAGCATTAATATTAACACATCTTGGTAATAAAGTTATTTAAAAATGAGTTATTCATATTCATTAATTTTAAATTTTAATTGTCTTGTACGTGTAAATTTTAATAATAATACGATTAATTTTATTTCTTTTAGTTACTCATTTAAAATATGTTACCCAAAAAAGTATAATAAAATTTTGGTTTTTTTTTCTAATCACAATATATGTCTACTTAAGGATTTTTTTTTTAATAACAACTAAAGAATAAAAAATTGTTTAACAAATAAAAAAAACTAATATACTTCATCTGTTTCTATTTTATCTAAATTATGTTCTAAAAGTGCACATGGGGCAACTTTTAGAAGTAATAAGGTATATCATGTGCAACAAGGGCAACAAAGTTACAATTTCTCTCTCCTCTCCTTAAATATTGACCTTAAGGCCATGGGTCAAGTAAATAGAAATGGAGGAAGTATATGCTTATTATTAAATAAATTTTGATGTTTAATAATATTCGCAAAAATTAAGAAATGTTTTTGTTTTTTGTTTTTTTTTTTTTTTGGTATAATAAAATTTTGGTTTTTTCTTCTAATCACAATATCTGTCTACTTAAGGATTTTTTTTTTAATAACAACTAAAGAATAAAAAATTGCTTAACAAATAAAAAAAAAACTAATATACTTCATCTGTTTCTATTTTATCTAAATTATGTTCTAAAAGTGCACATAGGGACAACTTTTAGAAGTAATAAGGTATATCATGTGCAACAAGGGCAACAAAGTTACAATTTCTCTCTCCTCTCCTTAAATATTGACCTTAAGGCCATGGGTCAAGTATTCTTCCCTTTCTTCTCTTTCTCTGTGTTCTTTATTCCTCTATGGTGATAGAATTCGAATTGTTTTTACGAATTCCAGAATTTAGGGTTTGCTAATTTCCTTCTAAATTTGGTACTTCTAGGTCTACTGTCTCAACCTCCACTAAATAAAAAGTGTGGGTGTGGCGTCCCAAATGCTAGATTGAATAACAAGATCCAAAGGGGTTGGTTTGGGACCTTTGGGTAAATAAGATTAGTGTTGTATAACAAGATCAAAGCGAAAAATGATGTTATATTGAAAGGGTATTTTATGATTTTCTAGGCATTTGGTTGAATTATGATGTACTGAAATTGATTTACTACATGTGGGTTACTGCATTTTGCCGCCACAAATTCAATTGGGGTTTTATTTTCATGATTGTAGCTTTTATAGAGATTAAACTTTTTGATCTTAATCAATGGAGATGAGTGAAAATAGAAGATGAGTTTTTTTTTTTTATTTATTTATTTTTTTTTTTACGGGATTACCCAATAAGGCAGCAACTATTTCAACCACGTACAACCATTGTCGAGTAGAAGTAAGGAAGAAAGAGAAAGAAAGAGGAGCAGGGGAAGAGAAAGAGGGAAATCGAAAGAGGGGAAAAAAAGAAGAGGGCGGAATTAGGGATTAATTACATGTCATGTGCTTGGCACGTGATTGGGTCTACGCCGGAGCAAAGGTCAAATATTCACTTTCCAGCATTAGGTGTTAACTTGCAACATTTTTTTGAAAAATGGTGGCTTTTTGCAACATATTTTTTATAAGGTGGTTATTTGCAAAAACAGATATTTAAAAGGTGGTTTTATGCAAATTTTCCTAGATTTTATAATGTGAGATAATGACTGGGCCTGGACATTAGATTTTATAATGTGAGATAATGATTGGGCTTCGTCCAAACCCAATTTTGATTTGAAGGAATTTTTACTAATCGTGGTCGCCCAAACTCACATATGATGATGTTAGCAGATCTGTGATAAATATTGTTCTTTAACCTTTGGGCTAGGCCCAAACCTACTGGATAAGTGCCCTAAATCAAGAAACCAATAGTTTTTTTGCCATGAAAAAAAAAAAGATTTTATAATTTTATTTTAATAAATCATGGTTTAATAAATCATAGCTATACAAATTTAGAAATTTATCATAAATATAAGTACGACATGCATTTAACTGAACCCCCCATAGTAATGTATAAATCAATCCTTCTCCTAATTTCGTATGTTACTATGCGTAAGGAAATAATTAAGAATATAATATTTTTCCCTTATTGCACAAGAGAAGATCAATATTTACAACAAATACACTTTTTTTTTTTTTTTTTTTTTTTGTGAAGAAACATTAATGCCAAGAACACTATTTTTTTTTAAATGAGAAAAACATTAACAACAAGTCCTTAAGAAATTAAGATTTGTGCCTACCATAGCACAGGTTAGTTTTTAATGTAAAAGTTTAAGTGATAACCTACCATGGTACCGGTGACCATAGCTATTAAGGTTTTTTGTTATGGACATATAGGATATCCGAAATGAAAATTCAGATCACTTATCCAACATTTCACATTTATAAACACCATATATGATATCATGCGTTCTATGTGTTTTTTGAATATGATTTGTAGATTGAACTTGGCTCCTCAATGCGCGTTACATAATTAAACAAATTATTTCACATGTCACCAATTATAATCCACATTTGATTCATTTGGGACTCCAGTTACGTAATAGCACTCAAGTTATCTTTTAATGGCGAGATATGTTAAATATGACTTGTAATGTATGATAAGACAATTCATACTTTTTTTTTTTCTTTAAAATAATTTTTTTACAAATGTTTTCAGTTGATGTAGTACTATAAACTATAAAGGGTTTTTCTACACAGTAACCCTCAGTTGTTGGGTTTTCTAAGGTGTGACCACACTTTTGGGAAATTCCACAAGGTAACCCCAGGGTACAGTTAGTAACTGTACAGTACCCTTGCCGTTAGTTTAGCTTTGACGACGTTATGTTTTATGGTGTTCCAGCAGTATTAGTACTTGGCTGTTAGTTTTGGTGGGAATATTTCCCTCCAATTTTTCCCTCCATCCTTCCTCTTATTATATTTAAGTCCTACTCCCCCTTGCTTCAACCTCTCTACTCTGTCCTTTTTTGTAAGTTCTCTGACTTCTCCATTGTAGTGTTCTTCATCCACCAAATAACATGTCTTCTTCTCGCTGCTCATTCTCTTCAAATTCGAGATGTGCGTTGGAATTTATAAGCCCTCGATGCAATTGCTCACCTACCAAACTTGCGAAGCTTAAGATATCAACCACAAGTCGCAACCCAAGGAAAGCATTTTTCAAGTGCAATGAGTGTGGTTTCTTCATGTGGCTCGATGAAGGTGATTTGTGTGGAGTGGAGACATTGAAGAATGCTGATGTTGGCTGTATCAATGATAAATTGAATGACTTGATATCTTATATATAAGGGAGGTTGTAAAAGTAGGAATTTTTATGTATGTTATTTTAGTGGTAATTGTGTTGCTTAAAAATGGTGGAATTTGATTGTAATTGTGAACAAATGATTGGTTTGTAAACAAGAGCTAATTTGCTCATAATGGAAAATCAATATGTATATTTCTCCTTAATAATATTTGTCTTTAATATTGGTTAGTTATATTTGATAAGGTAATTTATAAGATAAACAATAACAATAATTTAAGCTTTACAAGTGAAAGTCACAATTCCACTGATATTGCATAAGTTCCCCAAAAAAAACATACATATCCATGATAATCAGATGCATTTACGTATGAGTATATGTCCAAAAAAGAACCCATACATAAGCATGTAAATATTATTTTTGTACCAAAACCCAACCCTTAGTTATATACCAAACAGTTAATAATTAAGTGTTTTCCAAAAACCAATTGCTAATTACATATATTGTGCAAAAACACCACCATGATTCAGCTTGTTCATAGCATGGCCAACCTATTCAATATCCTTTGTTGCTTTGGGCTAATTGCTCCTTGCATTGAAGGCTGAGGAGGGGGCTGAGTAGAGGGTCCTGCCCTGGTACTGGGTTGTGATGAAGAGGGGGATTGTCTTGTTGGCAGTGGCTGGCTTGAACATTGTCTTGCAGCTGTTTGAGATGCAGTGCTTCCTTGAATCATGGACTCAATCAAATTGCCTTCAATGTTCTGACTTGCAGCTTGCTGCCTTGTTGCTCTTTGTTGAAGTTTAAAGGTTTTGATGATGAGGAACTTAAACTACAGCAAACTCATTTAATAAAGGTTTTTCAAGTGTTTGTTTAGTTTAGGTGAAATTGATCTTGGAGATGAAAGAAGTAACTGAAACTAAGAACACTTGAAGAAGTTCTTTATTCAAGAAGGTTATTCGAAACAGAAGAAGTGTTCCTTCACAGGAACTGAGTTCCCTAACAGGAACGTTCCTTTACAGGAACTTGAAGATGGTTGGCTAAGATCTTTGGAGGAACTTAGTAAGCGTGGAGCCCAAGTAAACCTACTAGTACAGGAGTGCGGTGCAGCAATGATTTAGTTAAAGATTTTATCTTCTAGATTCATTGTTAAATATGTTAAGCAGGATATGCATGAAGTCTATTAGAAGCGTGACAAGTTAGCTTGGAAAATAAATTAAAATCGAAAAAGATAAAAGATAGAATTCGAAAAAGATTTTCTTTAAATGTTTATTTCTTAAAATCAGTTTGTTAAAAAGATATTATGCTTTTTAACTAAATCTTTCTATCTTATTTTTCGGAAAAGATTTTCTTCTAAATGATTTACATAAAAACCGTGTATAAAGATAAGTTAAGTTTAACTTATTTATCTTTAAGAAAACCTACTTGCTATACAAGTAATGCTTGTATAAATAGTAGAGGAAAAATGGATTTTAGGTTTTTTGTGAGTTTTATGCGTGAAGAATTTACAGAGCTTTAATTGTGTAAGTTTGCCAAGCTTATCATCTTATCATATTAGTTTCGGGTTTCATGCATAGCTTGCCGATCATATACTAGGTGTCTTTACCTGTAATTAGTTCGGGTTATTTGGGTGAGAGTGTTTTGTTATCATTGCATACAGAGAGAGAGCTTCTGTTGAGAAGTTGAGAAGATCTGTGCTTAGGGAGTACGAGAGAAAGTCTGAGTGTTGGACTTAGACTGGTAGAATAGAATCCTATTCTGTAGCAAGTTCGTTCAGGAACTTGTGAGTAGAGGTTTGATTATAATAGGTTGTAACTTGGTGTTTTCCCTATTATAGTGAAATTGTTTGTGTTCGAAATCCCTAAGGCAGGGTCGAGGTTTTACTTCTTGTTGGGCACTAGAAGGTTTCCTCGTAAAATCCTGTGTGCATTGCAAGTTTCTATTTTATCCTGTTTTATATTTGAAAAATTAGTCACTAGGAACTCACCTACAATTCACCCCCCTCTTGTAGTGTTCGTCTCAACGAACAATTGGTATCAGAGCAAGGTTCTCACTTGCAAGCAGATAACTTTGCTGAGTAAGTTCCTGGAGAGATGAATTACATGGAGAAACTTGAAGAAGGGTACTCAACCCAACGTCCACCTATGTTCAATGGTAAGTTCTATGCCTACTGGAAGAACAGGATGGAGATCTTCATCAAGGCGGAAAATTACAAGGTTTGGTGTGTTATTGAAACTGGTGATTTTGAAACAATTGCAACCAATGACAGACATGAGGTAGTTTCTAAATCTATTTCTGATTATGACAAAGAAGATTATCAGAAACTTGAACTGAATGCTTTAGCAATAAAGTATTTACACTGTGGACTTGGACCCCATGAACATAACCGTATCATGGGATGCAAGTCTGCTAAACAGATTTGGGATTTTCTACAAGTAACTCATGAAGGTACTAACGAGGTAAAACGTTCTAAAATAGATTTATTGATGTCTAGATGTGAAAGGTTTGAAATGCAATCTAAAGAAACCATAGAAGAGATGTTTACCAGATTCAATGATATTATTAATGAACTGAACTCCCTTGGAAGGCATATTCCTATTGATGAACAAGCAAGAAAGATCCTAAGAAGTCTACCACAAGATGAACGTTGGAGATCCAAGGTTACTGCTATGCAGGTAGCTAAGGATTTCACCAAGTTTAATATGGAACAACTAGCTGGATCATTGATGACACATGAACTTCATCTGAGTTCCAATACTGAAAGTTCCAGAAGTAAAAGCCTTGCACTTAAGGCTCAAGATTCAGAAGAATCGGAAGTTGATGAGGAAGAGATGGCTATGCTAGTGAGGAAATTTAAAAAGATGATGAATAATAAGAAGTTCGACAGGAATAAGAAGTTCACAAGTTCCAGAAACACAACGTGCTTCAGGTGCGGGTCAAAAGATCACTTCATTAAGGATTGCCCTGTACAGGATGGAGAGAAAGGAAAGACAAAAGGCAAAGAACAATCCAAAGAGTCAAAAGTCTATAAGCCTTACTTCACCAAGGACAATGTGAAGAAAGCCATGCTAGCTGCTTGGGGAGATACAGATTCAGAAGAAGAGGAGGACCAACCATTAGAAGAAACTGCTCATTTATGTTTAATGGCAAAAACTGATGAAGCTGCCAAATTAAAGGAGCTTGAGTCTGAGGTATGGTTCTCTTACAACCAATTAAAACATCTGTCTAAAGAAAATCTAATAAATACTATTTTGGAAATTCAAGAAGATTTAAAGGAATCACATAGATCCAAACAGCAAAGTGATAAAGCTTTAGTTACTTACAAAGAGAACAGTGAATGGGTTGATAACATGAAGTTTGACATTCAATACAGGTTCTTTAGTCTGTTTGATGATAATAAAAATTTAAAAGAGACTTTAGAGAATCTGAAACAAGATAACATACTCCTGAATATGGAATTGTCTTTGTTAAAACTTAGTGTCGATACTCCTAACTCTGAAGTTCCTCCACCTACTGATTATCCGAATTTTGAAAAATTAAAACATGATTTGGAAGATTTAAAAACGGATAAGGCACGTCTTGAGGGGGAACTTGAGAGAGCTAGGAAAGGTAAGCAACCAATAGAGTATAGAGTTCCTGATTGGATCACTAAGGCTCAAACCAAGAATACTGAAGGTTTAGGTTTTAAAAACAAGTTCCAGAAAGAAAAGAAGTATGTAAACTTGCCTAGTAGCATGGTTTGTTATTTCTGTGGCAATACAGGACATAAGCAGGTTAAGTGTCCTAAGAAAAAACAAAGCACACTGAAGAATGTCAAACATGTAGAACAAATCTGGATCAAGAAAAATGAATCAACTCCTGTTACACAGGAACCCAAGGAAACCTGGGTTCCTGACTCTAACGTTTAATTCTTCTTGCAGGTTCCAGTGAGGGGGAACAACACTTGGTACCTCAACAGTGGTTGTTCTAAGCACATGACTGGAGATAAATCTAGATTTCTCTCACTGGATGCCTACTATGGTGGAACAGTGACCTTTGGTGATAATATGAAAGGTGATATAATTGCTATTGGAAAGATAGGAAGGTCACGTTCCCATGCCATTGATAATGTATTTTTAGTCGAGGGCCTCAAACACAATTTGTTAAGTATTTCACAGTTTTGTGACAAAGGTAACTTTGTTAGCTTTACTTCTAATAAGTGTAGAATCATCCACAATGACACTGGGAACATTATTTTGGAAGGAACTCGTAAAGGGAACACATATATTGTGGATATAAATGAGGTTCCTAACAGCAGTTTAATATGTCTTAGTGTTATTGAGGATGATCCTATTTTATGGCACAGAAGGTTTGGCCATGCAAGCTTTTCTTTACTTGATAAAATAAGATCTAAGAACTTAGTGGAAAGACTTCCTTGCATTAAGTTCCTGTATGACAAAGTGTGTGAAGCTTGTGCTAGAGGAAAACAGACTCGAATTTCCTTCAAGTCCAAAAAGATGGTAAGTACCAAAAGACCTTTGGAACTCATTTATATGGATCTCTGTGGTCCAATGAGAATCCAAAGTAGAAGTGGTAAGAAATATGTAATGGTTATTGTTGATGATTTTTCAAGGTTCACTTGGGTTTTCTTTCTTGTAAGTAAGGATGAAACGTTTGATGAGTTTGTTGCTTTTGTAAAGAAAGAACAGAGAAAAACAGGCAATCAATTGATACACTTTAGATCAGATCATGGAACAGAATTCGAGAATTCAAAATTTGATGAATTCTGTACTGAGTATGGTATGGATCACAACTTCTCTGCCCCAAGAACTCCACAACAAAATGGAGTGGTGGAACGGAAGAATAGAAGCCTTGAAGACATGGCCAGGACAATGCTGATATCAAGCAGGGTGCCTAGGAACTTCTGGGCTGAAGCAGTTAACACAACATGTTATATACTTAACAGAGTATCTGTTAGAGCCATCACCAATAAAACTCCCTATGAACTTATGAAAGGGAGAAAGCCTAATATTTCCTACTTTAGATCTTTTGGATGTAAATGCTTTGTTCACAATAATGGTAAAAAGAACTTGGGTAAATTTGATGAACATAGTGATGAGGCAGTATTCCTAGGACATGCCTCTAATAGTAAAGCTTACAAAGTCTATAATAAAAGAACTATGTGTGTTGAGGAGTCTGTACATATTATATTTGATGAAACTGAACATTTGGTTGATGTACAGGATTGTGATGATGATTTCGAAATTGGACTTGTGCGTAAGCAGAATCCAGATGAGGAACCAGCATCACAGCAGAAGCAGCAAGTTGAAATTGCTGAAGTAACGAATCCTAAAGCAAACGCTGAACCTGAGATGGAGAATGCACCAGGAACTCCACTTCAAGAACAGACTGATGTTCACAATGAAGACTAGAATGTGGAAACTCCTGAAGAAGTTCAAACTGAGTTCCAGGAACAAGTTCCTATAGAAGAACCAGTCAACAATGATGAAGAAAAATTGTATACAATCAAGAATTTCACTCCAAGGCCCTGGAAATATCAGAAATCACATCCAGTTGATGTAATCATGAGTGATATCACAAAAGGAACTCAAACCAGATCTCAGCTTAGGAACTTTTGTGCATTCAGTGCATTCCTTTCCTCCATGGAACCTAAGAATTATGTTGAAGCTTTAACTGACGCTGACTGGATTAATGATATGCAGGCTGAATTAAATGTATTTGAAAGAAATAAAGTTTGGCATCTG
Organism: Chenopodium quinoa; assembly: GCF_001683475.1. NCBI lineage: Eukaryota > Viridiplantae > Streptophyta > Magnoliopsida > Caryophyllales > Amaranthaceae > Chenopodium > Chenopodium quinoa. The sequence continues at coordinate 1,240,902 of NW_018745617.1, forward strand.
GAACCTAGACCAAAAGATAAGAAGTCTATTGGACTAAAATGGGTATTCAGAAACAAACTAGATGAACATGGTATTATTGTCAGGAACAAAGCAAGACTAGTTGTACAAGGTTTCAACCAGCAGGAAGGAATAGACTATGAAGAGACATTTGCTCCAGTAGCCAGGTTAGAGGCTATTCGTTTACTTATTGCCTTTGCTGCTTATATGGGATTTAGGCTGTATCAGATGGATGTTAAATGTGCTTTCTTAAATGGATATTTAAATGAGGAATTCTATGTGGAACAACCTCCTGGGTTTGAAAATCCAGAGTTCCCAAACCATGTCTATAAGCTTGACAAATCTCTTTATGGGCTAAAGCAAGCTCTTAGAGCATGGTATGAAAGATTATCTAAGTTCCTTTTGGCTAATGGTTTTAAACGTGGCAAAATTGATAAAACTTTGTTTTTAAAGTCAAATGGAACTGATATCTTAGTTGTACAATTTATGTTGATGATATTTTGTTTGGTCCAACTAACGAATCTTTATGCAAGTATTTTGCTGACCTTATGAGTGGAGAATTTGAAATGAGCATGACTGGAGAATTAAATTTCTTCCTTGGATTGCAAATCAAGCAAACTAAAGAAGGAATCATGATTCATCAGCAAAAATATATTAAGGAACTGATCAAGAAATACAAGTTGGAAAATGCCAAAACCAATAATACTCCTATGGGAATTGCTACTAGATTAGATGAAGATCCATCTGGAACTTGCATAGATCAATCGATGTATCGAGGTATGATAGGCTCACTACTCTACTTAACAACTAGTAGACCTGACATATCTTTTAGTGTAGGTCTGTGTGCCAGGTTCCAAGCAAATCCAAAGGAGTCTCACCTGACAGCAGTAAAAAGAATTCTAAGATACTTGAAAGGAACTGATGATTTGAGTCTCTTCTATCCCAGAAGTGATTCTTTTGATTTGAATAGTTTTACTGATGATGACTATGCAGGTGATCTGGTTAATAGAAAAAGCACTTCAGGTATGGTACAATTTTAGGTCCCTGTTTAGTTTCTTGGGGTTCCAAGAAGCAAAACACAATTGCTTTATCTACTGCAGAAGCTGAATATGTGGCGGCAGCAACATGTTGCTCACAGGTTATATGGATAAAACAACAGGTCAGAGATTTTGGAATTATTTTTGATTGTGTACCTATTTACTGTGATAATACTAGTGCTATATGTATTTCTAAGGATCCAGTTCAACACTCAAAGGTAAAACACATCCACATTAGGCATCACTTTCTAAAAGATAATGTGGAGCAAGGGAATATAAAGTTAGAATTTTATCAAACTGAAAATCAAATTGCAGATATTCTAACCAAGCCCTTGAACAGAGAAAGATTTAAGAAATTGAGACTGGAACTTGGGATGATCAAGCTGAAGTACTAGCCTCTGAAGTTCCAAGATATGGCAAAGTCAAAAATAATGTAAATAAAGCAAAAAGAGCTTCTGCCACAACCTTGGTGTGATAAACATAGCTAAAGTGTCACCGTTGTTAACTACCAAAGGTAAGTTCATTAAATTGCTCAACAGTATAGGTTATTAAATTTATACATTGCACATATGTAAAAAGCGTGTTCCAATTGTGTTTTATAGAAACTTCGTTTAAGATAAATTGAATTTGGAAAGTTAATTTTTTGAAAGAATCATCCAGTAATTTGAAATTTGAAAAATTAATTGAATTTGTTCAATTAATGACTGAACAGTGAAACTTCCTAAATTCCCTCACACCGCTTCATTTATTATAAAAGCTGATTTTACCCACTTCTTTCACCTCACTGTCAAATCAAATTAAACCCTTCCCAGTAAAACTCTTTCAACCTTTTATATAAACCTTTCCTAAAGCATCAATGGTGATCATTGCTGAATTCGTTTCCTCAGAAGAATCACAACACTATGAGAATACAATTCAAGAAGAAACTTCTCCCTTAGCCATAGTAAACTACAAATCATCCTCTACCTCAAACAAAACTCCTACTGAGGGGTATGACACTTATATTAAGGGAAAAGGAAGTGTCAATGTAGGTAGCTACTTGACTGGTGATATTGTTGAGGCATTAGGTGGTCAGAGAGGGAAGAAGGTCATGAGTCATAATGATCTTAGTCCCTTAAACAAGCTGTTGTTTAATTTGGTAAAGAAGACTATTCTCCCTAGGACTGCTAAAAAGGGGGAAGCATGCTTGATGGATATGGCAGTAATTTTCTGTATTTCAAAGAAGATTAAGGTCAATTTTCCTTCTTTAATGTACCAGCACTTAGCACACTGTGTTCCCAGTAGGACAAAAGTGGGGTATGGAGCCATTTTGTCCACTGTATTTGAGAATGCTGGAGTAGTTTTGAAGGGTAAATATGGGGCTTTGGATGAAAAGCTAGAAAATGTAATTAATGAGGAAACCCTGGCTGGGTTAAGTTTGGAAGTGGTGCAAGGAAAAATTCAGAAAATAGAGAAGGGAGAGAAAAAGAAAGAGAAAGTGACAGGGAAGAGGAAAGAAAAGGTTGTATATGAGCAGCCTGTGAGAAAGAGCAGGAGGATTTCTGCCAGTGATGTTCCTCAAACCAGTATGGAACAGCCACTGGAGTTGGATGCTGAGGAAGATATCCTCAATGGGCAAGTTGCTGAGTTAGTGGATAGAATGGAACGGGTTGAAAGTCAAATGAAGGATTCTGCTGGAAAACTTCAGGTGCTGACCCTGGAAAAGTTGGTACAGGAGCAGGGGAAGGAGTTAAAGGAACTCAGGAAGATGGTGCTAAAACAAAACAAGGAACTTCAAGAGCAAAAGGAGTTTCAAGAGCAAGAACTGAACAGGGCTCTACAGGAACATAAGGAGGAGTTCCTGGTAAAACTTAAGGGTCTTGAAGAAAAATTGGAGGCCTCTGAACAACAGACAAAGGAGGACTACAAGAAAATTCTGGAGTTCCTTGAAACCTAGCCTGCCCTATTTCATATTCAGCCTAGCCTATTTTCTCTATTTTAGTCATGAACAATTTTAAGTTCTATTTTTAGTATTTGAACAATTAATTTTGTTTGTAAATTTTCTAAATTGTTCTACTGGATGATAAATCTTTTGTTTTTAATGAAATGTTGGAACTTTGCTTATACTTGTGTGTTTATGTGTATTTTGAACACTTATGCTTTAGGGTAGAACTTACTTGAGGTTGTTTAGCAGCGCTGCCTTTAGTTTCCCACACTCGATGAATTGCTTGTGGGGCTGTGGGTAGTTGCTTAATAAACTTGAAAAAGCAGGACTTTTTGATAATGCCAAAAGGGGGAAAAGAAGAAGCAAACATGGAGGCTGAAGTTGTTCAGGGTTCCAGTTGATAAAGTATCAGAACGTTCTTCTGATATGATGCTGATAGATTAGTTTACTTTCTGTCTTAGTTATTTCTGTCTATTTCTGTTTTTAATTTAGTTGTGTGTTTACTTTATGTTTATAAATCAAAAATACAAAAATATGTCCTTCTATTTTGTTTTAACTTTCTCTAGAGTTTGCTTAAGTTTGTCATCATCAAAAAGGGGGAAATTATTTATGTTTAAAGGTTTTGATGATGAGGAACTTAAACTACAGCAAACTCATTTAATAAAGGATTTTCAAGTGTTTGTTTAGTTTAGGTGAAATTGATCTTGGAGATGAAAGAAGTAACTGAAACTAAGAACACTTGAAGAAGTTCTTTATTCAAGAAGGTTATTCGAAATAGAAGAAGTGTTCCCTCACAGGAACTGAGTTCCCTAACAGGAACGTTCCTTTACAGGAACTTGAAGATGGCTGGCTAAGATCTTTGGAGGAACTTAGTAAGCGTGGAGCCCAAGTAAACCTACTAGTACAAGAGTGCGGCGCAGCAATGATTTAGTTAAAGATTTTATCTTCTAGATTCATTGTTAAATATGTTAAGCAGGATATGCATGAAGTCTATTAGAAGCGTGACAAGTTAGCTTGGCAAATAAATTAAAATTGAAAAAGATAAAAGATAGAATTCGAAAAAGATTTTCTTTAAATGTTTATTTCTTAAAATCAGTTTGTTAAAATTATATTATACTTTTTAACTAAATCTTTCTATATTATTTTTCGGAAAAGATTTTTCTTCTAAATGATTTACATAAAAACCGTGTATAAAGATAAGTTAAGTTTAACTTATTTATCTTTAAGAAAACCTACTTGCTATACAAGTAATGCTTGTATAAATAGTAGAGAAAAAAAGGAGTTTAGGTTTTTTGTGAGTTTTATGCGTGAAGAATTTACAGAGCTTTAATTGTGTAAGTTTGCCAAGCTTATCATCTTGTCATATTAGTTTCGGGTTTCATGCATAGCTTGCCGATCATATACTAGGTGTCTTTACTTGTAATTGGTTCGGGTTATTTGGGTGAGATTGTTTTTGTTATCATTGCATACAGAGAGAGAGCTTCTGTTGAGAAGTTGAGAAGATCTGTGCTTAGGGAGTACGAGAAAAAGTCTGAGTGTGGGACTTAGACTTGGTAGAATAGAATCCTATTCTGTAGCAAGTTCGTTCAGGAACTTGTGAGTAGAGGTTTGATTATAATAGGTCGTAACTTGGTGTTTGCCCTATTATAGTGAAATTGTTTGTGTTCGAAATCCCTAAGTTAGGGTCGAGGTTTTACTTCTAGTTGAGCACTAGAAGGTTTCCTCGTAAAATCCTGTGTGCATTGTAAGTTCCTATTTTATTCTGTTTTATATTTGAAAAAGTAGTCACTAGGAACTCACCTACAATTCACCCCCCCTCTTGTAGTGTTCGTCTCAACTAACACTCTTCTTTGCTTAACAGACTGTGGTTTAGGAGGTGCAGAGATGCCTTGCTGTTGGAGAAGTTCCTTTTTAGTGGCTCCACCTTTGCAAGTTAGAGTGTTGTGGCCAAACTCCTTACACTTGCCACACTCTACAGTAGCACTTCTTTTCCCCTTCCTTTGTTCCCCTTCCTCCCTTCTCCTGTTTCTAGATGGTCTACCAACACTCATCTTCATTGGGGGAGGGATCATTTTAGGAACATCCATTTTAGGCCACTGTTCAGGGTCAGGGATTGGCAATATGTTCCCACTATAAGCAGCTCTGTACCTAGCAACAGAATACCACTCACTTACATAGTCAACAGGGTCTTTCCCAGCATGTAATATATCCCTCACCCCATGCTTACATGGGATGCCACTAATCTGCCACCTACCACACACACCACAAGTCATGGAATTCAAGGAAACAAGTAGCATACTCTTACCATCAGATATCTCATACTCCCCTCATCTTGAAGGGTATGCATGACATGCTCTTAATTCTTTGCTGATAACCCTTAACCTTTCCCTAATGTTAGGACAAATACCACCATCTGCCCATTGCTCAGATAGCTGCTGTATGGTTGTATGTCTTACCATAGCCACTCTTCTCACAAATGCATTCATACTTATTAACATTTTTTAGATAGTGGAGGATCTATATTTAATCATAAGTTATAGTCTTGTACAAATAATACCTTCCAACAGAGTTAGTATAGGGTAACTCCTGTCCACACCAATTGTATTGTTGAAGCTCTCAACAAAATTGTTGGTGTTCTCATCAGAGTAGAGTGCTGGATCAAATCTCCACCTACTTCATCTGTCTAATGGACCAACATCTTTGAACCACTGTACAACACCAAGACCAACAACTTTTTGAACTTGTTCCAAAGCCTTTTTAAATGTAAAAGCAGAGTATGCATTTGTCACTCCCCAAGACAACTTGTGCATCAAAATCCCTGGGTATTCAGTCTTGAAATTTTTGCACAAATGTCTACCGTAGTATCTCCTAGGAACTGTTGTCCACACTTGATCTAGGGAAGGATCAATACCCTTGCAATTTAGCAAATGAATTACATTAGACCAGAATACAGGCATGCATAGAACAAGTCGAGAATGTTATGAAAAACACTAACCTTTTGTCTATCTGACATAATTGTCCAATCATCTCTTCCTGTCTCAGTCAAGATTTGTTTAAGATGATGAAAAAACCAACACCAACTACTCTTGTTCTCAGAGTCAACCATAGCAATGGCCATAGGGAAAATCTCATTGTTACCATCTAAAGAGATGGCTGATAATAGAACACCACCATAATTTCCCTTCAGGTGGCAACCATCCACTCCTACTAATCCCCTGCACCCTGTTATCAAGCCCCTAAAAACTGAGCAGCAAAACTGACAAATATAGACTTGAACTGCAATGGTTTCTCAGGTTGCTGTAAGGCTTTCCATGTGCAAAAAGCTACTGAACCAGGGTTTCTTTCTCTCAATAACAAGCAATACCCATTTAAGTTCTGGTAAGAGTCATCATGACCACCTTGTATCATGCCCATGGCCAAAGTTTTCATTATACAAGGTGGATGTAGCCATAGTCAACCCATATCTTTCCCACAACAGAGTATTAAGTGATTTCCCTTTGATATCAGGGCTTGCTCTAATGTCCTCTATCAGTTTCTTTGCTGCCCACTCACAGTTGCTTATTGTATTATTTTGTAGGTTCATATCACACACATGCCCATTCTTAATGCTTTTTATGGCCCAAGTGTGTCCATCTACTAGCAAGATTGCATAAATTCTCCAGCCACACCTTGCATAAGCACATTCAGTAGTGTACCTATCACACTCTGCTCTCCTCACAACCAATGAAAAACCCTCCCGAATACAATAATCCCTCAGGGTGTCCTTAAAATGCTCTTTATCCACAAACAACTGCCATGCTTTCAATCTAATCTTCCCTATGTCAGAATCAAAATAAACTTCTCCATTCCTATACACCCTACTCAAATAGGCACCATCATCATCATAAAAAGACTCATCTGACCTAAATGGCTCCCAACCACCATCAACATAATTTATGTTCAACAAATCCCTAACATTCACTTCCACTTCATCACTCTCTTCCTCAGATTTAGTCTGATCTTCCTCAGATGCATTTGATGGTTGATATTCACCTTCAGAATCATCACTCTCTGATCCACCATTGCCCAACCCTTGTTCATAGTACCTCACATTAGGGTCCCTCTCTCTGCACCTACCTCTTACAATTTGACCAGGGTTGGTATGAGCTTGGGGGGTTGTTGAATGTGAAGGAATCATAATCCCTTTCAATCTGGCAGTGGTGTGAGGGAGTTTTTTGCCATGAGGAAAAATGACAGATTTATTTCTTTTTCTGGGAGGGGGTGTAGGTTGATTACTTTCAGGGTTTGTTTATGTTCGAGGAGGTGGATTTGTTTCAGGAGTGGGGTCTGTTTCAGTAGTGGGGTGTGTTTCAGCAGAGGGTTCTGTTTCAGCAGAGGTGTCTGTTTCAGCAAAGGGGTGTGTTTCAGAATTGGGGTGTGTCTCAGCCTGATCAGTCATTTCATCACCATCAACTGCAAGTGAAACAGAAGAAGGGGATTTTTGTACAGGTGTAATTCTTGGGCTCTTTCTGAGTGGTTGAGTGGGAGATTCAATTTTTAGGCATGCAGTGCTAGGGTTTTTCCTCACATTTAGTTTGGACCTAGGTGGGTTAGTAGGCCCAAAAATTGTTTGGCCCACTGGGGTTGATGGGCTTGCAGTAGATGGGCAAGCAGTGATTGGATCAGCATTGGATGGGCTATTTAATTTGGAAGCAATTTGTTATGGTTTAACAGTTTTGGCAAGGTTCCATATAAAACTAGGCTCATTTAAACAACCTAACCACATATCAATCTCCCTCTTAGTAATATTTTCAAACATTTTCATCAACCTACCATCATCCACTAACTTAATAGCCTTCATTTTGTAACAATAATGCAAACCAGGGAACGTAGGCAACTCAAACTCTCTTCTTTGAAATTCCTCACACATGTCATTAATCACATCAATAAGCAAACACTTATCAATATCATCAACCCTTATCGCAACACAGTTACCACAATAATGGAATTTCAGTATTCTAGAATCATCCATCTGCAAATTCAAATAAACCAACAACATATATATCAACTACATCCCCATGCTTTAAACAAAACAAGAATCCCCACAAAAGCTACCAGTTCAGCACATCACATTGCAACAACAACTACCATTAAAACACGATATTCTCAAAAACAATACAGAACATCAACAAATTTGCAAAAACACATAATTCAATAACATTTTTCATTTCAATTACCAATTTATAGTACAATCCAAACAAAAAAGCACAAAATTAAAGGCCAAGCAAACATACCTTCGCCAATAACAGAGCTAAACCGTCGTCACCTTCTTTTCCTTTGTCTACCACTATAATCGCCCTCCAAAAAACCCTAAAAATTTGATCTTTGTAGAAAACGATTATGATCAATGCTAGGGTTTATGGGTGAGAGTATGAATTTAGGGTTTTTTCTTTGAAAAGAAATTGAAAGACAGAGTAGAGTAAGGGAGGGATTTCATTTTAGGAGAGAGAATAGTACAATTAAAAGGTGGAAGGTAGGTGACGGAGTAAATGCTACTCTGACGTCCGTCATAAATGATGATGACGTAGGGTACTGTACAGTTACTAACTGTACCCTGGGGTTACCTTGTGGAATTTCCCAAAAGTGTGGGCACGCCTTAGAAAACCCAACACCTGAGGATTACTGTGTAGAAAAACCCAACTATAAAATAGGATAGTACTTTAAAATAGGTTAGTACTAGATTATGGTAAAATATAAAATAGGTTACTAATAGACTATGGTAAAATATAAAGTAGGTTAGTAGTAGACAATGGTAAAATATTTTATATTTATTGCAAGGAAACGGTGGTCCCTACTCTTTGTCTATAAATTTAGGTTTACTTCATTCATAAAATCAGAATATCACAACCTCTCAAATCTAATAAAGAAGGACCTTCCATACCATCTCTAATTTTTTTTTATTTTTTTTAAAAAATTTCAGCTATGGCCTGAGACCTTCCATACCCTCCTTGTTTTTATGGGAGAAAGCACCTTCTTCCCTTCACTTATTCAGTCACAACAACAATTCTACCCCGGAGATGAACTTAAACGAGGACGTGTACTTCTTCAGTGACACTGGCCGCCTTACAACGAAGGTTCCTGATGCTGATATCCTTCGGGCCATCATAGCCAAACCACTGGAGAGACAAGGAATGCTTGACAAGCTGATAATGGTGAACGAGGTTGGTGACATCGCCCTTGCCCATTTACCAAACATTGCCGATGTCATTGGCAAAGCCGATGTTCAAGCGACAATTGAAACTCAAAGATGTGCAAATTGAGTATGATGGAGCCACACCAATTGAAACTTTGCTTAGCATATAATGTATTAATACTTTTATCATTGAGGATTATATTCAACTTACATGTGTTAACATCTTGTGTTGTCCCAGATTCGTTCTCCTATGACATGCCTTACCTTCACTATAGTCCGTGACCAATTTATGGACGATGATCCGTCCAGCCGCTACTCTACTATTAAACTCCGTTCTGAGAAGGAGGATGGTAAGACAAATTTGAAGTATGGTGCTGGTGTTATTATGTGAAATGCCCAAAGGATTTCTAGGCTTCTTTTAAGCCACATTTTAGCGAGGTGATTGTTACCCATAAGCCTGCTCTGATGATTGTTACTAAAGTTGGAGCCCAAAAAACCAACTGCACCAGGATAATTGAAACACTCGGGACAACTATGTGCTGGAAGGTAGACCCGGTACTGGGGATACACGGGGGAGGCGTTGTTTTATGGGATCCATCTAGGTTCGAAGGTGTGGTCCAAGTCTCGGAGTCTGATATCCTCCTCCGTGTTGTGGCTACCATGAGGGCGGTTGAGGAGTGATGATTGGCATTTTAAGGTTTTTTTTTCAAGTTTAGGTTGATAATACAGATTTACCATTATCCTTATTGTTGCAATTGCTTAATAATTTATTTTTCCAGCGGGTTGGTGGCCATACTGATCTGGTGGTGTGGTTTGCTTTGAAGCTTTGTGTTCTTGTGTTGTCTGCTATGTGTTCTGTTGTGCGCTTTTTTGAAGTTTCACTAAATTATTGTTATAAATTTAAGTTAATTTTCTATGTTTTATGTTTAAGTTAGTTTAAATGTCTGGGGTTTAGGTTAATGATGTGTTTAGGTTAATGACATGTTCTGTTGTGTTCATGTTGATTATGTGTACTCGGACTTTATTTTGTACTGTACAGTGACTGTATTACATTAATGATATGTGTGTTTTGTGTTAACTTTGGCTAATTAAATTGCTTCCACAAATGGTGATTAATATATTATTACAATTACACTTGAATGGACATATCCCCAACCAATCACAACATACATTTATAAAGTACAAATTTAATATTGGACTAGCTAGATCCCGACATCTTAAAGTTTTAAAAAAAAAATTGGTGATTATTTTTTATTTGTATTACTTCACTACTTTATAAAATTATTATTTAATATTCATCTACCATGTGGATACACACTCACATGTGAGTACTTTATCACACTCTTATATTTATAAATTAATTTAATATTGGACTTGATATACACATCTTAATGTCATGCTATTTTATTCCTTTTAAATTAAAAATACCTTTCCTTTTTTTTTAAAAAAAAAGGTAAATATATTTATATTACTCCATTATTTTTGTAAATTATCATTTGATAGTCATCTATCTTATGGAATAGACTCACATGTGAGTACTATGTGAAACTCTTATAAATAGCAAAAAGTAATGACCGGGTGACTATGTTAGCTTACTTATCCAAATCGATCCGAAGTTATTTCACAATTACAATGGATTATTTGGATCCGATTCTAATATACATTATATATGCTCAATGGGCAGATTTTACAATTCAAACTCATCTAACTCTAATATAGGGTATATGCGATTTCCATCTCAACTTAAAAAAAAAAAGGCTAAAGAATCTTGATTATTGTATGTGTCAGTAAACATTAATTGAAGTATAATAAAGGTATAACATTAGCAATGGAAAAAAAATATAATTAAAACTTTAAATAAGAAAATAATTTTATATTAAATTACAAACATCAAACAAAATACAATGTTGCGTGTAGTACAATCCTCTGTAACAAGAGGTGCATAATAGCTTATCCTCCTACATCAAAAAACACAATTAGACATTAATTAGAACTACATTAAATTAATTGGAAGTCTTAAACTACATCACAAAACAGTTCAACTTCTTTCTCATTTAGCTACTACTTAACCTTTTTAATGACTCTCAATGACTCTCCCTTTCCTCATGTCACCATCATCACTTACATTTACTTTGTTGGACAACACCATAAGAGCATACCCTCCTATAACACCCTTTAATGATAAACCGTGCATTGAAATCCAGCTAATATGCTGGCATATGAATCTCGCCATGTGAATGGACACCCGCGTCTCAGTTAAGAGTATTATATATCCGGCAGTTGTAGGTCAATCAACTGTTCTAACTGCTCCATGAACGACTCCCTTCCCATATCCTTACAATTCCACGTAAGGTGTTTAGCTTTACTCGTTGATTCAGCATTATTGGTGGCTATGAACTACAACATTGCTCTCCTACCATCTAAGAGGTGTCTTCCCAACCAAGTCGAAGCGACAGAAATGTTGTTAAGGCTAATATGGCTTTCAGTCATAATAACCTTCAAGTCATCGGAGTAGCTATTCACATCCATCACGTGCACCTGCAATGGAGAAGGATTCCATCACGTCGGGTAATGCTGAACTTGGGTAAATAGTGTTCCAAATGCTTGAAGGGATCAGATGTTGGACACTTATCCCTCAACACCACCTTCGTTCAAAAGTTCCCACCTCATTGATATTTTCAACGCTGGTGGTAGCAAATCTAGGTCTGATAAATCGGGCACGTGTACCGGATACAACCCTTTGCTATGTAATACCACAAGGTCACCCATTTTGTTTTAGCCACTACATATCCATGACGCCACCTCGCTTGCCTCTACCATCTTCACGAGTATTGTTCCATCATTTGCGAGTCGATGAGATTGTATAACACCAAACAACCCTCTACCTATAACTGGATTTCCTCCCACCGGACGAAGTGGCTTACTTGTGATGTTTATAGTGGTTGTGTTTCTTATTATGTAAGGTACTTTCTTTACGGTAAGGGTAGGATGATCTTTGGGTTTAGTTATTTTCTTCTTCTTGTTTTTTAAGTTTTTTGCATTTTCGGTGAAAAAAGTCAAGGGTACGCTTATTGTGTTTACCATTGTTTCAGCTGGTTTGTAAGTTTATAGTTCTACATTTTTTGGGCACCCAGCCATATCTCTTTATAAATAACATAGGAGAACTTGCACCAAATTGAATCATGTTTTTGCAATATAATGGCGCCAAAAATAAACACTCCAACTTGGCGCCATTATTTTCTTTATCTCCAATTTTACATGTCTTAGGCGCCACAGCGTTACTCATGGGTAAGATTTTATACGTAAATATTAAAAAACATTAAAAAAAAATGGGAAATATACCAAGTCTGAAAAACAGGATCATCCACATGTTTTAATAGCGAGACCAATTAGAGTCCTCGGAATAGTCAAACCTCATACAATTTGCCAATTCATCGATCGTTCCCCCGTTCCATGTAATTGATCGCAGAACCCAAACAAGCAATACATTTTATTGGATCGAATTAAACACGTGGCGCGATTGTGATTGAAGTATTAAAGTGTACGGACTCCCTTAAAAAACAACACATAACTTTCTACAAATATTAGGTTGCTAGCATTTTCTCAACTCTTTTGCGCAGAAAAAAGGCAAAAAATATCCCTAGAAAAGACAAAAAATATGTTGAGCTTTATGGACAACACCTTGAATATGGAAGAAATGGACAGGAAGTTATCTAGAACTTACTACAAAAAAACCAACCATCTTATGCATAGAAAATTTTCAGTAGTTATTAGTGTAAATCGATTTGTATAGGCCATGGTTGGATTCTAAAATGAAGTGTAAATTGAAGTTTGTAAAATTGAAAAATATAAAATATAAAATTTATTGTATGAAATTTATTATATGAAATTTTAAATTTCAAGAACATATGTTAAAACCCAAAAAAAAAAAATTTAAAAAAATAGTATAAAAAAATATTACGCACTACGTGATTATAACAAAAAATGGTGATCACGGTTGATGCATTTGAGACTCTAAACTAATGTTGTGTAAAACAATTGAACCCCGAATGATTGATTAATTAAAATTTCAAAAAAGAGCAATCCATATTACCCTAATACCTTAAAAAAGGCAATATGGAATACCCTTATGCCTAATACAAATAAAAAAGAAAACAATCCGGAATACCCTACTCACGAAACCCTAAACCCTAAATTGTAAACCTAAAACTCTGAAACCCTAATCTTAAACCATATAACAAAATGATAAAACCATTCACCCTAAACCCTGACCCTAAACCCTTAAACCTAACCCTAACCCTAAACCTCTAAACCCTAAACCAGTTTAATTTTTTATGTACAATGATAAAAGTACCAATGTCGTTATATAGAATAGTCCATTCATTATTACAATCGTTAAATGTACAAATGTCATGAAACGATTGTCTAACAACTCTCATAAATTCTCATAAAAAACGAGATGTTCACAAATTGTTGACTCGTCACGACCCCGTTTGCAGCCCTAAACCTCTAAACCCTAAACTCTACATAATCATAAACCCTAAACCCTGCATAATCATAATCATAAACCCCTAATAATCACCATTTCTTAACTTGTGGCGATTCAGGAATGTTCTCGTGTGGGTTCATATTTCCAATCATAACGTAGTTAATTAAATGGTAACGAGAATTCGTTACCATACTGATACAATATGAAATTACTAGTACAGAATTATATTAGAATAAGTGTTTAATTATAACGTAGTGCTTTGCCTCATTTTGTTCAATCTCTATTAATTAATAACACACTACCTTCTATTTTGAACCTCTATATTGCAATTGTTTTTATTTGCAATTTAAATATGAAAACTTTAAGTTGTACCTCGTACAATTAAGGATTAACTACATAAGCGGACGTGATAAGTACATTATATTTTTTTTGGACCCTCTATTCCATTTTGAACAAGCATGACGTGATAGGTCGTCTTGTAGTTGGAAACTTATTGTACCCTTAACACTCAACTTTGTTAAATTTGTACCATTTTTTTCCTTTTTACATACATGTTGCATATGTTAATTAGTTACATTTTTAAATTAATAAAATAACGTTGAAATAAAGAGTATAACTAAATTCCTCATTTTAATATAAAGATCAGAAAAAGGAAATTTTAGTACATAATTCATTCTTTGCAATCTTACTTAAACAAAACATGACTTCATCCATAACCTACATGATTAAAAATAAACATGCACTTGAATTAACCATAATTTAACATCAACATAATTAAGTTCTTCTTATTCTCCTAATACTTAATCTTGGTATGCTCGTCTGATTAATGGTGGACATCCACGTCACTTGAAGCTAGCACATCCCATGAAGAACTTTATTTTCTTTCTTAATCGTTTTTCGTGAATTATTGGGGCCACTTCTTGCACCCTACACACAAGATATGAAAATAAAATGGTGAAGAAATTATATTACTACTTTGTTAAGTCTAGAACAAATTATATTACTGCTAAACTTACTTGCAAGATGACATTACACATTGCCGGAATAGGAAATGTTGGGTTATGCACTACTTTCACCGTCTCCGCCTTCCACAGCACTGCACAACACCCACCCCAAATGATCTAGTGGACGTGATAAGTACGTTATATCGATGAGGCAGACGCTCCACAACTAACATTTTCAGTGAAATGCCTTGTCTCCAATAAAACAATTACAAATGGATTTATGAATTGTTGGACCAGCTCGAAGTTTTGAATGAATAAATCCCTTGTTATTCCCCTCACATTCCAAGTTAATATGCGGGTGTTATGCTGGATAGGATAATATTAGGTACCCAAGGGAAAGTAAGGACAGGATAAAAAACAACAGTGTGGGCGGTGATCTTTTAATGGAATCAGGTGCACGGATTATTGTTAGGATGAGGACACATGGGTAATCTGGTGGCTGCACAACTTGGAAAGCATCGGTGAAATTACCCACGCATAATAACAAAGCGTCAAACTTAAACTTGAAGACAGGGTTAGTTAAATCAAAAACAGGTTCAGGATCAATGAGGTGCTGTAAGTAATAGGGCACAGTGTGATATATTTCAAGGAATCATTTGATAATCCTCTTGATCAACTCCGACAAACCATATCAATCATCAAAGCTAGGCAAGTGTGCGGGTCGGAGTTCATCTTGCAAATCCACGGATCTCATTTTCAATGTCAAGAACTCGGTGGTTATCTGAGTAAGGTTGAGTATGAAATTGGCGATTATTTTTTTGGAAACATAGGAAGAGTTGTTTGTGGAATCACGACATAGGAAAACTAGACTGTTTACGTCCTTTTCAGGCGTACGACGTTGGGGTGTTTTGAAAAACAATAGTGCACGGTTGCCATTCGGGGTTCTAGCAGCCCTGGGCATGGCTTGTGTAATGGCGCTTGGACGGAGGTGATGATAAGTGAATTAGGTTTAAATGAGAGTATATAAATATTTGATTTATGATTGATGAGAAAACAGGAGAGTTTGAGAATATTTTAACATAGCGGTTTGACAAAAATATAGCTAAACTACGGTTATACATGTTTTGATGATTAATTAATTAATACTTAAGAAATTTCTATAACGGTACCAAAAGAAATAAATTTTTATATATTTAAGTAAGAAATTATCTTTTTATAAGTTTATGAGAATAAATTATATTTTTCTAGTTAACGGTAACAAAGTATTATCGACGTTTTTTTTGTGAAAATAAATATTTAATTATATTTATACGTTAATTTAATTCTTATTTTATATCTTTTTAATATATAAATAATTTTATGATTAATATGTTACGAGGAGACCGTTGGATAAGAAGCAAAGTGGTAAGGTCCAACATCATAGTAACACCTACTCATTACAAAAACCTAAAAGTATGATAAGACAATTCAAGGGAGAAAGGATTAAGAAGACATGCACTACTACAAAAAAAAACCCTATCGAGTTGCCTCTAAACCATCTTACACATCGCTTCAAGGGCGACACTACAGGCATCGACACTATAGGTACCCCCCCTATCATTCCCAAATGAATCGATGCTTAAAACAAAACGAAACAAAGAATCACTAGTGTATGTATTTACCTAAATCAATTTCACTAGTGGTTGGCTAATGCACTAGATATAGTAATTGAATTCCATTAGTATTTCATCAGATTACTTTGGAGGAAAATATTTCTCACACAAGATATCTTATATCAAGGTCCAGCCAAGTAGATGAGAAATCGAAACCAACAATTTCAATAATTACATTTCACTTCAACATACATATACATTAAAGAATCAAATCCTCACCCTATCGTCTTTTAAAGTAGTATCATTTGAAAGCAACATATGTATTGGAAATAATACAATGATTCAATATAATTTTTCACTTTAACCTAATTTTCAAGAACTAAAAGTATAATTCAATATATTTGCAATTACTAATTATATTAGACAAAGAAGAAGATGAATTTAGTCCTTTACCTTAATAAATAGAAATAAAGATCTTGGAGAATGAGATAGCTTAGTATTTACGTCGCCGATCAAATGTTATCGTCGCCGTTGATTTGGTGAGAGAAGGAAGGGTGCAGGTGGGGGAATAGGTGGTGGCCGGTGTGACACCACTGACACTAATTACCACCATGAAATCGAATATGCGAAATTAATCGGCGGATCTGACAACGGAGAAAGTAGTGGTAGTCGTGGTCGGTGACTTTGCGAGGGGAAGAGATTGAGAGGAAAGAGCAAAGAGGAGTAAGGTAAGTCGGTGAGAGGCGATGAGAGGGAATGATTAAGGGTGGCGATGGGGTGAAGGAACAAAAAAGGTTCTGGGGTTTTTGTTTTAGGCTGCTTTGTGTCATAACTTGGTATAGGTGTCGCCAGTAATAGTACAAGACTATAGGCGACTCGTAAAGTAATACTTTATGAGTCACACATAATGAAAGGCTGGACACGATTAGTTTACGTGTCACTTGTTATAATGTAGGTGACGTCTATGACTTTCTCTCAATTTTTAAGTGTCTTTTATCTAGTCTTATGTGTTACATGCCTTGTAAGAAGCGACACTAAAAACTTACACGTCACCTATTAATTTGAGGCAACTCTAAAAAGGCGACTTCATAGGGTGTTTTTGTAGTACTGATGGGTGCAGGGTTGTTTCGAAAACATGAAAAGAACTTCAGCTACTTCAACGTCATTGGCTGCATTTCTGTCAAATTAATTCTCATAAGATACAATAATAGGTAGGTGTAGACACCCATTTGTGTCTCCCCAAAATCAAACCCGGTGATGAGTACCTTTCATGTCGAATCATAATTGAATGAAGTAAAAGTGTGGAAAGTCTAGTGTTGCGGTTAGTTTTTAATTCATTTCTTTCTCTCTATTTTTGAAAATCTATTTTAATAAAACAGCCAATTAAGTTTGGTTTGGTCCATAGAAAGGGTCCAATAATAGAATATGTGGAAGGGGTTTGAAAAGAGCTTTCCAACAATATATTATAAGCCCAATTCCGATGAATAATGAGGAAGTTATGGCCAAGTTACTAAATTGGGTCTGGTTTGATATTTATGTACGGCCCAATGATATAGAGGAGGGCCTAATATTGATTTATCATTCCTAATGAAATTAGAATTGATTTTAGTCTTCTAGATTCTTCTAGAAGGTTCTTTTCATTCCTAATTTAATTAGCATTGATAAATTGACTTTGGTTGACTTTTTGGAGTTTTAATCAGAATAAAAGAAGTGTTTTTAAGGAAAATACGATTTTGCCCTTCTGTACGGCTAAATTTTATCAAAATTAAGAAAACGCGTGAAAATTGTTTCTAGCGCTTGACGACAGCATTAGCGCCTGGCGCTAGGCTTGGCGTCTGGCGCTAAAGTTGTTTTATTCTCTTCGAAACTCTGATTTGTTTTTCTATCCGTCTAGCTGATTTTCTCTATAAATAGCCTCCTAAAACCTCCGTTTTCCATCATCAACAACTATTATTTTTATTCTCTCTAGTTTTCAAGATTTTTCTCTCTCTAGCCTTTTGCATACAAAATTCCGCATTCACAAGATCTAGAAACATCTAGCCAAATTCGAAGTTGCCTTCGCCCTAGACGTGAAAGGTTCTAATTTATGAGGGTTTGGTCCCAAATCTCTCTTTCAATCATTTAATTTAATTGTTTGATTTTATATTTTCCTTGAAGTTACTAACTTGTGTATTTTTTTATTAGAAAGAGATACGAGGCATCCAAGTAAGTGCTTTAATTGTTTTATTGATATTTTGATATAGAAATCATGCTTAGGTTCTTATTTGAGTCATAGTGTAGGGAATAGTTTCAAGCCTTTAAAATCCCAGTAGCTTGAACCCCACTGTGATCATACACTAAAGTACGGTGGCGTCCAAAAGGGAAGAAGATAGAGCAAAAGAGTCGCCAACAAGTTTTTAAGGAACTTGTAAACCGTTCACGAGGTGAAGGTTACACCCCTTAACGATCCAAGAGATCGTCAACTCCATAAGGTCATGAACCAAATAAGGGTTCGGGGATGATGGTACAAATCCAACCTAAAAGAGATTGAACCTGCCCTAATAATAGGCCTCTACTTTATTCTGCTCGTATTCATGTGCACTTTCTGAGTAACATACAATCAATAGGTTTAAACCTAAACCTGTTTAATCTATGTTGGTTGAATATTAATGCACACATAAACTATTATTGGCGATCACTTGAATTATAATCACAATTAACCTAACAAGATTATTAATTATCTTATTAAGCGTGATTGCAAATACCAATTCCCTTTAACATGCAATAAAAGGTGATCAAGCAATAACAATAAAATATAATACATATCAAGCAACATAAATAAATAATCAACATCATTAATAATAATAATAATAATCATAATCAATAATAATCATAATCATAATCATATTAAAGCATAGCAAGATCCTAGGCATGATACTAACAAGATTAATAACAAACCCTAGCATGTCACTAAGTAATAAAAATCAAATCTTTAGCCCTAACATGATACTAACATGAATTAATATTAGAAAGAGAATAAAAAGCATCATAACAATCATATTTAATATTAAAATTACCCTAGACATGATACTAGGAATCAAAATAACAATGTAAACATGATTTCTACATCATAAATCAATTAATCAATTAAAGTACTTACTTGGATGCCTCGTATCTCTTTCTAATAACAAAATACACACGTTAGTAACTTCAAGGAAAATAATAATCAAAGCAATTAAATTAAATAATTGAAAGATAGATTTGGGACCAAACCCTCAGAAATTAAAACCTTTCACGTCTAGGGCGAAGGCAACTTCGAATATGGCTAGATGTATCAAGATCTTGTGAATGCGGAATTTTGTATTAAAAAGCAAGAAAGAATATTTATTCTAAAGAATTAAAGAAAGAAGAGAATGCTAAAGAATTAATTATTGAAAGTTGATGAATGAAAGAATGAATGATTGTAGATGAAGAGAATGAATGTTGATGATAATTGGTGAATGATTGATACTTCTTGATGAATGAAAACGGAGTTTTTGATATGATATTTATAGAGAAAATCATCCAAAAAAGATAATTTAACAAAACAGAGTCTGAAGATCGAAAACCAACCTTGGCGCCAGCCCTGGCTAGTTGGCGCCAGCACCAGTGGCTAGCGCCTGGCGCCAATCCTGGTTCCAGATGCCAAGGCCTGGGGTTGGACGCCAAACTGATTTTCCACGCGTTTTCGAAAATCTGATAAATTTCCCGTACTGGAAGATAAAATAATATAATTTCAGTCGAAAATGCTATTTGATCTTGATTAAAACTCTGAAGAGTCCTAATTGAATCAGGAATGATAAAGAACCTTCTAGAATGTTCTAGAAGACTAAAACCATTCCTAATTGCATTAGGAATGATAAATTATATTAGGCCCTCCCCTAGATCATTAGGCCGTACTTAAAGTTCAAACCGGGCCCAGTTTAGTAAATTGGCCATAACTTCCTCAATATTCATCGGAATTGGGCTTATAATATATCGTTGGAAAGGTCTTTGCAAGCCCCATACAACTACACCATTATTGGACCCATATCATGGACCAACCAAACTGGATTGGATTTTTTCTTAAAAATAAAGTTTTCAAAAACAGGGAGAAGAGAAAAGAAATAAAACTTTCCGCAACACTAAACCTTTCCACACTTCGTTTCATTCGTTTATGATTCGACGTGAAAGGCACTCATCACCGGGTTTGGTTTTGGGGAGACACAAATGGGTGTCTACACATAGTATCATGTTTAGGATGTTCCTAGTATCATGTTAGGATGCTTTCTTTAGTATGATATTCAGGGTGATTTGCTTACATCAATTATGATTTCTATGATGCTTTTTATTTTCTTTCCTAATAGCATGTTAGTATCATGTTAGGGTTAAAGCTTTGATTTTTATTGTTTAGTGACATGCTAGGGTTTGTTATTAATCTTGTTAGTATCATGTCTAGGATCTTGCTATTATTATGCTTTAACGTAATTATTTTAATTATGATTATTATTATAATTATTATTATTGATTATTATTATGTTGTTTGATATACATTTATTGTTATTGCTTGATCACACCTTTTATGCATGTTTAAAGGGAATTGGTACTTGTAATCACGCTTAATAAGATATTTAATAATCTTGTTTAGGGTTAATATGATTATAATTCAAGTGATCGCGAATAATAGATTTATTTATGCATTAATATTCAACCAACATAGATAAACAGGTTTATGGTTAAATCTATTGATTGCATGTTAGTCAGAAAGCGCACATGAATTCGATCAGAATAAAGTAGAGGCCTATTATTAGGGCAGGTTCAATCTCTTTTAGGTTAGATTTGTACCTTCATCCCCGAACTACCAGTCATGGTTCCAAACCTATTGGAGTTAACAATCTTCTGGATCGTTAAGGGGTGTAACCTTCACCTCGTGAACGGTTTACAAGTTCCTAAAACTTGTTGGCGACTCTTTTGCTCTATTATCTTATTTCTCTTTGGACGCCACCATGCTTAAGTGTATGATTACAGTGGGGTTCAAGCTAGGGATAATGCTTGAAATATTCCCTATAGTAGGTGAATAGGTATATAGTAATACAAGTACAAAGCAAAATATTTGAACCAAAACAAAAAAAAAAAAAAAAAATGGTGTTCTTCAACATTTTTATTAATACCCCAATTGATGATTTATAATTTGTTCTTGACTTTATAAAAGGATATCCCAATATGTAGAATATTTGTCCGCCAATGTAAAATTGTTAAATAAAACTAAAATCGCTTACAAAAAAAGCAATTATAAAGAAATTTTGACGAAGCGCGACCAATAACAATTTGGAATAAAAATGGTCTTATTAAGGAGGACCATTATGTTAAATTTATATCTGTTATCGAAACAATTTCCAATACTATTTTAGAAATATTTTAAAGAACACCCATTAGTTTAAAGATTAAAGAAATAAAGGTTTAATAGTTATGTTTAACAAAAATAACGACAGATTATTTTAATTATTGCTTATGAACTATTGCTAAGGATTCGTATGAACGATGCGATATAATTGGAGTTAGGGCGTGTTTTCTTCAACTTTTTTCTGTTTTTTATTTAAGTTGAATACATTTCAGCTCAGCTTCAGTCAATCAGGACACACCCTTATGGTTTACGGTTAAGTTCTAAGAGTTTGTACATAGGACAAATAAGGGTTTCCGGGTTTAGGGTTATGGCTTATGGTTAAGGGTTTTGGATTTTAGGGTTTTAGTAGTTTAGGGTTTAGGATTTCATTAGTTTAGGGTTTAGTGAGTTTATGGTTTTAGGGGTGTAAAGTGTTCACGATTCTAGGGTTTGTTGCTTAAGCTTTAGGGTTTAGGGTTTAAGTGTTTAAGGTTGGATTTAGGGTTTAGGGTTTCAGTAGTTTAGGGTTTAGGGTTTAGGGTTTAGGTTTATGCTTAGAATGGGTTTAGAGGGTTTATGATTTAATGTGATTAAGGTGTTTATGGTATTAGCATAAAATGCATAGGGTTTACAATTTAGGTATAGTGTTGACGGTAGGGTGTAGGGTTTATTTAGTTTATGATTTCAAGGGTGAGGGTGTTCACGGTTTTATGGTAAATTGCAAAGGGTTTAGGGTATATTATTTACATTTTATGCGAATATTGGGTTTGGATGATTTATGATTTAATGAGCTTAAGGTGTTTATGGGTTTAGCTTAAAGCGCATAAGGTTTACAATTGTTTTAAGGTTAAGGAGTTTAAGATTTTAAGGTTTACAATTTTCCAATTGATAAAGATTTCGAACAATGGGACATTAGACAAACTTTTGTTAACGAATAGATTTCACTTGCAAATTTAATTAATTATTTGCAAATGCAATTAGTTACACACTTTTGAATCAATATTTTGGTATCAGTATTTGCAAACGAAATTAGTTAAAAACTTTTTCTCGAACGATTTAGATATACACTTGAAAATTTGAAATTAGTTATATACACTTTTTCTCCAAATTTGAAATTAGTTATATACAGTTTTTCTCCAACAATTTTTTTTTTAAGTATTATTTTTTTCTCCAACATTTTAATTTAATCAATATCCTTAAAACGGAATCGAAACCAATGTCCCAAGTACAACCAATTACATTGAATTATGTTTTGGAATTACGTTTTCGAAATTACAAACAAAAGCTATTACAAGAACTGCTTCACCAAAGTGGAATGGCTACGCTCAAAAGCAGGTGGAATTGATTTTACATTATCTTTGTATCACAAAAGTATGAAATGTAGATGGGATAGGTCTGCGTACATGTAAAGCGTATTGACGTTCTAATAAGGCCAAAAGCAAGAAAAGTAAGAAGAAAACCCACTCATTTGAGGTGCACACACAAAAGAAAATAAAAAAAAATATTTGAAGTACTAATAAGGCCAAAACAAGAAAAGTAAGAACAAAACCACTGAGTTGAAGTCAAAACATGAAGGATTTTGCAGGTTTCTATGCTAGCACAAAAGGAGTATATGTAAAACCGTAAAGCAAGTTCAGGATTAGAGATTTACCATCATTGTAATGAAGATATTGTTTAACATTTCAAAATTTACCCCGACTACCACAATAAAAAATTTGTTCATTACAAAATTTCCAAATAATTCAACTACTTTTTCCCATTATTCAACTACTTTGACAAAGATTTTAGAAATGTTAAATTATTAATAATAAGATATGTAATTATTATTAAAATATCATTTTAGTCACGTTAGTAATCTGTACAAATATTATACAATGCCATCAGATTATCGGCCAATTTATTTTGGTTTTTTTGGATTTTTTTTATTTTCGGAAACAGATTATCGACTATGAAATATAAATTGTATCAAGTTAAAATATTTCTAACAAGAAATCTCAACGAATTATGTCCAACGTTTACAATTGATTTAGGGATTTGTTAAACATCGCCCACAAATTACTACATAAAGCCCACAAAATTAACTTGGTTTGACAATATTGCCCTTGACCTAAAAAAAAAAACACTCACACTCTCATCACTCACACTCTCATCTTCTTTCAACCTCTCTAAAAAAAAAAAATTCAAACAACGGCAATGTCGAGGCGGCAAGGCAAGGAATTGGCGGAGGGAAGGAGGTCCCAAGGAGGCAAGGTACAATTTGTAAAAAAAAATAAAAAAGGGAAAACCGCCGTGACGGAGGTGGGGCGCCCTGGCTGGACGCCCAGCCAGCGGTGGTTGCGCCAGCTGCAGACGCCGCCACCAGTAGGCTGGCGCCTGGGCTGGACGCCATAGCCACGGTTGTGGCGTTTATTCAAGGCGCCGCAGCCGTGGCTGTGGCGTCCAGCCCAGGCGCCAGCCCACTGGTGGCGGCGTCTGCAGCTAGCGCCACCACCGCTGGCTGGGCGTCCAGCCAAGGCGCCCCCCCCCCCTTTTTTTTTCTTTTTTTTTTGTGTAATATCTTTTTGAATTGTTTTTATATTTTGTTGTTTATTTTTATAAATTTTTTCAATTTTGTTGTATTTTTTCTATGTCTATATTTTGTTTACAATTATTTGTTTGTTTTTTTTGTACATTTTTATTTTTATTCTCTATTTTGATTTGTTTTTATATTTTTTTTGTGACTTTGAAATTGTTTTTGGTTAGTTAATTTATTTTAAATTTTATTATTGATATTGTTTTTGGTTAGTTAATTTATTTTAATTGGGAATGAATTATTTATGTTTATATATATTCTTCTGTGTTGGTTTTATTTCCTTTCTAAGTGTATTTTTTATTCTATTATTTTTATTTAAGTGTTTTGTTAATTTCTTTATTATGTTAATTTGTTAGTATGTTTTTAGTTTATTTGATTTGGGTAGTGGTAGCTATTTTTCGTATAAATTTTTGTATGTTTATATATTTTAAAATTTTGTGTAGAATTCACTGGGTCGTCATGGTGCGGGGAAGAATGTAGAGCTTCTTAGTAGAAGCTATTCAGTGGAGAGGTCGGGGCATAGACATGTCAGATCCCGTGGTATTTCGGCCTCAGCTCGTAGAGAACGGATCCACCGTCGGGATGAGGATGACGATGATGATGCTGAGGAGGGTGACCAGGAGGAGGAGCAGGAGGAGGGCGCATATGAGGATGAGGATGTGGACGATGGCAGTGGACCGTATGATGATTACGGTCCATTCAGTCAGAGGGTTGATGACATGTACGAGACACATATGGTGGAGGTGCGTAAGGGTAGGGGTGCGTAAGGTTAAGAGCGGCGGAAACAAGCTCAGGCCACGCGACATAGTAGATGCGTGTGACCCCGACAGTGTAGGCGAGTTTTCCTGGGGATCGGCTACGTTGGCGTATTTGTATCGCCAACTAGGATTTGTGAGTCGGGCTGACGCGGCAGGTATCACTGGGTGTCTGACTCTATTGCAGACCTGGATATACGAGTACTTTCCTGCATTGCGACCACATCGTGACCCGGTTCCTATTGATGAGGGGATGCCGCGTGCTTGTGCGTGGAGTCCGCGCTCGGAGAAGAAGTCCGTTGACCGCCTCCGATCGATACGGTTATTGCTGGACAGGCTGTCCCCCTTAGAGGTAACGTTTATAAATTGTTTCTACATTTTATTATTTGCACATATTATATTCATGTTATTAAATTTTAAAAACTATGTGCAGGTGAACTGGATGCCTTTCGGCCCGAACCCTAGTGTTAGGGTACCTAGGACCCTGTACACGGGACTCATTCAGTATCGTGAGATCGTCGAGGCGTACATGCCCCAGCGTTGTCTTCGCCAGCTTGGATTTGTCCAAGTTGTCCCTCCTCCCCCGGCATGCCCGATGAAGGCGATCCGACCTGCATCGTCGAGGGACTACGTCGTGCAATGGCCGGATATCATGATCGGGACGTGGGACCAATTTCCGATGGTGGCCCACTTATGGACTGCGGAGTTGCAGCGGCCGCCCTCTGGGGTTCCTCCCATGTGTGACCATTACTACATGGAATGGTTCAACCGGTATTCGCACCCGAGGTTGATCGCAGATCTCGACCACAGCGATGATGATTATGTGCCACCGCCTACTGCCATGGAAGCGGTATGTCTCATATTATATTTATCGTTGTCTTTTAATTAAGTTTTATATGTTGTTATTGTATTTCATCTTTTGTTTTTTGTTGTATGCAGTGGATGGGAAAGATAATGCAGGACGTACAGAAACTCTCTCTTGAGAAGGACATCATGAGTGCAACAGTGAGAGCTGTTGTTGATAGTCTGGAACAGACCCTTGCGCAGTGGGAGTCGTCGTCGAGGAGGGATTACTGATGGTTTTGTCATTTTATTTATAGAACACTTTAAATATTATCGTTTTAATTTATTAAATTGGACATTATGTTGTAAGTTTGTAACATTTTAGATTGTTCTTTTAGCTTCCAACTTAAACATATTATCATTGTTGTTTTTAAATTTTGATATAACCGTTCGTGGATCCGCGCAACTTACCCATGCAACATATAGAATGCAGTAAGCAATACAATATAAAAGATTAATGTTCTCATTAAAAGAGCAACGTACAAATAAGATTACATAGGAAGAATGTAAACATGAAAAACTAAAATGCAGCTAGGGTGTTCCATTCGTGGATCTGGTCATGATATAGCGCATCCCAACCCTCTACGCTCGCTGTGCGAATGTTGTACCACCGAGGTACAAGGATAATAAGCTTGACTATGCACTCCCAGGCCGAAATGCATGACTGCGCATTTGTAAATGTTTGCAACGGCAAACAGATCTAGGGGCGCGTCAAAATAATGATTTTAGCCGCAAGGTCCACCTCCCCACCGGATACGCCGCAGAGCGCCATCCAAGTCATCCTGGTACACATGACGATAAACATTTCGGTTAGAGGCAATTTCGCTGTACATCAACTGACGCACCAAACCGTAGTTGTCTTCGCCCATTTGAAAAACATCAGCCACGACCCGGAATCCGCAGTTACCATCTCCGACTACATCATTCCACCCTTCCAAGTACGGCATGATGATCGCAGGTATCCTTTCCTTGTACGGAAACTGATCAACATCGTTTCTTCCTATTCACCATATAATTATAGACAGTTAAGAAGGCAGGAGTAACACTTTAAAACTATGTGCAATGTAAACAACCAAAACGTACCAGTTCTCAGGGGCATATTCACAGACGATGCAGATTGACTACGACTAGATGACGATGTCCAACCACGAGCACGACCACGACCAAGACCACGGATATACTCAAACGCACTCCTGTTCCGCCGTTGTCGACCTCGAGGACGGTCAACTCCTTCGGGTTCCTCATAATCTAAGGTAGACGTGTGGAACATGTCATGGAGTACATGAGTAGCGTCACGAATAATAGAAGGATGGCTGGAGGACACTCGGTCGTACATCGAACGAAACTGCTCCAACTCCTCCTGTTCACGGTCGGCCGTTTGAGTGTCTGCATGCTCACCAATAACAAGCGTCCTCCAGAATGAATGGACCTAATCAACATGTAACGACGCCCTTTCTTCTGTAATAACGCGGTGAATGGTGCATGTGCAAGGTAATCCATGAGTTACTGAAATAGCACACCCACACCGAGCATACACTTCGTCAGCCAAGTCCCTCATCCTGTTCAGCTCAGTGAGAATCAACCCCAAGCAGTAGTGCGACACACAACCATGGAGAATCTTAAATATAAAATGGCTATACATCGTACCATGTCGTCGTCTGGAGTCCTCTAGAGAGTTCCTGATGCCGTTCTTCTGAGTTTCAATTGACTTGTTAAGTCTATCGAACAGTGTATCCAAAGCAGCGGTCGATGAATCAATCCAGTCCTTGGTAGCTCTATGAGCGCTCTCAACTCTACATGTTGTAGTGTTCCCGAAATGAAGTACCTGGTTTGTCCAATATTTGACAAACTTTTCCCTGTGAGGGACCCATTGCTGCATCACATAGTCCACCAGTGCCGGACACCACTGGTACGAATCACTGAAGTTAGCCAATGCTCGCTCATACGCTTCCTCTGTGGTAGCCTGTAGGATCTTCCGCCACTTACCATTCACCAATCTCTCTGCCATTTCCAAATTCTTGTTGAAAAGGTTGTAGGCTTTCACTTTCACGCAGTTGTTGATGTGCCATGTGCACAATAAGTGGTTCGATTCTGGAAACATCTCTGCTATGGGGGCAAAGAGACCTCCTTCACAGTCGCTGACGATGGCTGCTGGATGAACATTAGGCCCGATGTAGTTTCTCAGCTTCTCCAACACCCAATAATAACTTGGAGCCGTCTCATCTTTGATGATTGCATGACCAATCAGAAAGTTCTGGTTCGTTGGAGTCATCCCCATGATCTCAACCAGTGGGAACTTGTACTTGTTTGTCTTGTACGTTGAATCGATCAAAATCACAAATGGCCAAGACTTGATCATATCAGCACAATCAGGATGCACAAGGAAAAGATGAGTCACCTCCGCTGTATCTTCATCAGAATCAAACCAGAACAGGTAACCACGTGATTGTGCCTGGTGTAGCAGCTGCTGTATAGGGTTCCTTCCCTCTGACCGTTCAAACCTGAGTTGCTGTCTGACGTTGTAGATGTGTCTTCGGTTTGGATGGTCTTCTGGAAATTTCTCTAACACAGATGCTAATATTTTAGCAGGCTTGACTTGAGCATCACTCATTTCTTTCACAACTAGTTTCGCAGCAGGACTTAAGCCGCTCAGCTGTCGATGACCCTCTTCATATACTATCATCTCATGGTTGTGATACCCCCATTTAGAGTAACCAATCACTTCCCAACCGTCACGACTCCGTAGTTGTCGAACCTTTACTCTGAACTCACACCCACAACCTTTCCACTTTGTATCAAACCGAGTGGTTGTACGAAAATCTCTTTCTTCTCTTTTGCGATAACGGTCACATCTCAAAATGCGATCCATTCTACCATCCCGTTGAGATTTATGAGTTACTACTACCAAGCAAAATCCAGCTGCAATTGCAACCTGTTTTGCCCAATCAATCGCCTGTTGAGCTTCTTCGAATGGACCATCATGTCCAAATATCCCACTGTAATCATTTCCGTCTCCACCATAATCCTGCATCAATTATATATTACAATAAATACATTTAACGGATAATACATTTAATTTCTATATTTACACAGAATTAACACAAAAAAAAAGCATATTTATGTATAATCAAACTTAATTTTTATAAAAACCCAATTCGAATTTTCAAACTAAATTTAAAAATATACCATTTCGAATTTTCAAACTTCATTTTAAAAAAAACCTATTTCGAATTTTCAAAATTAATTTTAAAAAAAACCCATTTCGAATTTTTTTAAAAAATCATTTTCGATTTTTTTTAAAAAATAAAAAATAAATAAAAAACAACAACAAAATCAAAAAAGAAAAAAAAAATAATAGGGTGGCGTCTGCCAGGGCTGCCACAGCCACTGGACTGGCGCCTGGCAGGGCCGCCTCAGCCAGTAGAGTGGCGCCTGGCCAGGACGCCAGTCTGGTGGTCTGGGCGTCTGGGCTGGACGCCACTCTGGTGGTTCTGGCGTCTGGCTTGGACGTCCAGGTTACGGTTTGGGCGTCCATCCTAGGCGCCGAGGCACTCCGACGGAAAACCGTGAATTTTAACGGTGACTTACCTCGTTTTCCGTCGACGACGACGTACCTCCGGCGGCCCCCGCATCTCCGGCCTGCCCTCCGGTCTCCCCCGGCGAGCCAGTACGGCTCCACATTTTTTAAACCGAGATTATTTCAATTTTAGAAAATTGGCATAATGGTCACACCAAGTCATATTTGTGGGCTTGATATGGTAATTTGCGGGCGATGTTTAGCGATTCACTTGATTTATGTATCAAGTTAAAAATATTTCTAGCAAAAAATACCTTGTAGCGAACTACGAAAACAAGAGTAGTTACATTGAAATGAGTAAGTACCTTCAACCAAAGCAAGGAAACAAGAGGGTATTACGGAAAATAAAGTATTAAACGGGAGACTTAATCAAGTGTTAAAAAGTAATAATGTGATGTATAATTGAAAATGAAACTTAAATAATTTCATGTGTAAACTAACAAATAATAAAAACACACATAATACTAAAAATTGAATTAATTTTATCTTCTTGATTAATCATATAATTGCAACACGCACATAATACTAAAAATTGTAATTGGTTCATCTAAGATTCCTAAACCAAACTTATTATACATAATTTCATGTATAAACTATCAAATAATAAAAACACACATAATACTAAAAATTTAATTAATTTCATCTTATTGATTAATCATATTATTAAAACAAGTGTAAACCTTAATGGGACTCTTGTTATAAATAGGGCTACGTTGGAACAGAAAAAGATCACACCCAAAACAACCAAAGTATTATCTCTACACAAAAATGAAGCCTTCACTGAAGCCATCCCTGATATCCAACAAGTCCAAAGTACCCTCATCCAATGGATCATCATCCAATGGCTCTCCTGCACCTCCACCGCACAAAAAAAGTGTGGGAAGAAAGCCAACCGTTTGCTGAGGACAACCTTAACGAACAACGCTTTTGATGCTCTGCATGACCCATTGCCACTGATCAGGTACAACCTTTCACGGTGCACTCTTGCGAAACTGAGGTCCCAGATGCATGCTGGTCGCATAGCAAGTCGATGTGCCAACCACAACCCTGAAGAAGTCATTGTTGACAATGATGATGTTCCAAAAGAGGAAGAACTCCATCGACCTGTGCGGAGCCAAGGATTGGGCGGTTCAACGTCCATCACCTCGTTGTTTCTAACAACAATGACGGTGATCTTGGTGTTATGTACTCCATCACTGGGAACCATACCTTTAAAGAAGTATACGACGACTATGCTGAGAAAGTAAACTGTCGTGTCAAGGACATGTTTTTGAACAATTCAAGGATTGGAGTGGTTAAATCTCCACAAGACATTGCATGCTACGTTGGGCTCAGGCATGGTGACATGCTCCACGCAAGTTACAAGGTTTATGTTTATTTTTTGTGGTTATTTTTTCGAATTATAAAAATATTAATAGGTAGTTCCGTAGTTGTTCTCAAAAAGGTTATTTAAATGGTAATTGTTAACAAAATTTCTTGTTCATAGATTGCCAACAATAATTCATTTGGAGGATTTAAAAGGCTATTGTGTAGAGTCTTCTACTGGAATAGAAGGTTAGAAGAATTCTATAGTAGGACAATTCTAGACTTAGGAACTTTGAATGCCTATAAATAGGCCATCCCACTCATTAGTACAACTAACCATCAAACACATTTTACTCTCTTTTAATAATTAAAACATTCTTAGAAAACCATACTTGCATACGCAGAGGCTAAGGAAGTGCTTAAAGCATATATAATGATCACCAATATTGTTATATCATTCATTTCATATGTCATTCATTTCAATCATCATATATGAGTAATATGACACTTAATTATATTGTTGGAATCCAAACCCAAAATTATGTAGTATAACTACAAATCAAAATCCTTATTCAGCTTTGGATTACTTTAATTTGATGTACTCCAATGCATTAAATGCATTACTATATAACACTAGATTAGATCTGCAAATTGTGATAAATAATAGCTTATAATATTTCTACTAATACATGATGTTACTGAACATAACTTGATTAACATATTAGATAAGGTCACGTGTCATGCACAGTAATTTTATTATTGTTTACAATTTAACACTATATTTTTACCCAAATAAAAATAAAATCTTCCATATACTGCATGTAGAGTTGTGGGCAGAATATAACCATAGTATTTAATTATGTATATTATGAAATGAATCCTAAAACATAATGAAAGAGTGAATTAAACATTAAAACATGAAATACGGAGTATAATAAAACATGAAATATAAACATTGAAAATGTAAAGGAATAAAATACTGCATACGAAAGTTTTGTCATTTTTTTTAAGGAATAAAGTGTTGTCAATTAAAAGATAAGGATTAAGGAAATATATATATATTTTGTATTAGTATTAGAATGTACAAAGTAATAGACATTAGAATAATATTTTATGCAAAATATGTGAATTACAAATAATTACTTTTTTTGTAGGCACGTAATTGAATTACAATTATATTATTTGGTGAATATTTTTAGTATATATTACTATAAGTAGCTGACTTCTTTGTGAAAAAAAAATTTAGTGAAAAAAATTTAGTGAGAAAAGGCAGCATCGTATGTTTTAGATAATTTTTTTTAAGTGAATCATAATTCACTAATGAATTCGGTCAAATATATTGTAACACCCCCGATTTACTAACTAATAATAAATAAGAAATAAAGGAAAAATAGACTACCTTTAAATAAAATTGCGGAAGCATACACTTAAATCGGAGGTATTACCGCCACACTCAACAAACTGTCAAGTGTTAAGGATTACAAAATCTCAATAATTACAACCCAATAAACTAGGTGAGCTATTTATACAACTTTATAAACTCATGACATCACACTAATCGAAACACTTGAGCTCCTTTAGCTACGACCACTTGATCAACCTGCTTAGAAAATCTTGACTGCTCACCATTAAGGACAAATTCCAAAATAGATCGTCGCAGGGCCACCATAAGAAAAAGACATGGCCGCAAATACAAATAGCACAATAAAACAACACACACGTCAGCAAAAAGCTGAGTAATCACCACATATTAGAATATAGAGTATAATATAATAATTAACATTACTAGATCAATTAAACAATGTAGTTCAAAACTACATAACACATTGTACTCTGAAAATAACCTTTAACAACTCAACCTCGAATAATAGTTAGAACTCTACTCAATCAACTCATATAACCCATAAGTGTGTCATGCTCGTTGTTCTATACCTAGCCTTGGACATGGGTAATTCAATAAAATCAACAACTATAAAAACTTGAATACTCCCAATAACTAGAGAACACCTTAAACCAGACCACATACGGGTCAATTCCCACTGAAGGGGACCATAGAAAAATAATTAATAAAGATTGTACCTCATTATTAACTTATGATCA
Organism: Chenopodium quinoa; assembly: GCF_001683475.1. NCBI lineage: Eukaryota > Viridiplantae > Streptophyta > Magnoliopsida > Caryophyllales > Amaranthaceae > Chenopodium > Chenopodium quinoa. Next base: position 1,273,589 of record NW_018745617.1, read on the forward strand.
TTATCTCATTACCAACATGTCAAGGGCTAAGGTCTATAACGCCGAGCCTCAAACCAATAACAAAATAATAATTCTCAACCTTTTGATGATCACACATTGATCAAATAACCATTCACAAATTAATTCACAATATCTCAATATTGGCACATGTTCCCAAATAACATAACAATTCGATTCATAATATCTCAACTCTTAAAACACATACTAATAATCCAAATATAATCATATCTCAACCCAAATATAATACTCTGCATTAATAACCCTAAAACCTCAATAATAATACTCCCTAGAGCCACAACGTTAAAACCCTAGCATAATAACACGATCAATCCTATACGACATTAACAAGACAATTAAATCTGATCAAATCACAAAATTATATACATAAATCATACATATAAATAGCAAATCATACAATAATTATATAAAACAATTATACAAACAACACCAAAGTAGCAGATCGTGTGATTACCTTTAACTACGGCAAGAAATAGCGTTGGGCAACACTGAAGTTCGTAAGCTTTGATTATACGAAGAAAAATAAATTTTTGAGGCTTCTTTATTGATCACAAAGTGATGTAATCATCAGATGAAACATTAGATATGATGATGGAGATTGGTTAATGAAAAACAAATTAAAGAGAACAAAAGTTAGTTTTGGTATAAGAGTAAAACGCATAAAAAAAACGGCCAACTACTTTTTTTTTTAAATCAATATTTTTTTTAAGGGTTAACAATACTTATAGGGTTTAAAATAGCTTATATACATTTTGAATTGTACAGTGCTATTTAAACAAGATAGGGTTTTAAAACTTTACGAACTCTAAATAAAATTATTAGATTAGAAAAGTTATATAATAAATTAAAATAATTTTTTTTTATATAAAATATATTATATAAAATCATAAAATATTTGGGTATTACATATATTGCGACCATTTTTCTACGACCGTCTCTAAAACGGTCACAAAATTGCGACTATTTTCAGAACGGTCAAAGATTTGTGACCGTTTTTGGGTATTAAACGGTAGCAAATATATTTAAACATTTTTTAAAATAAAAATGTAGACACCCAAATGTGTTTCTCCAAAACCGAACCCAGTGATTAATACCTTTCGCGTCATTTGATTATCGAACGAGGTGAAAGTGTGGAAAGTCTTATGATTAGGATGTTTTTATTAAAATATTTCTCTTTCTGTTTTCTAAAAATATTTATTTTCTTACTCTATTTTATTAAAAATAGTCAGTACAATTTGGTTTGATTCATAATAAAGGTCCAATAATAGTGTAGTTGGATTGGGCTCGAAAGAGCTTTCCAATGATATATTATAGGCCCAATTAGATTAAATTAGATTAGGCCCAATGATTTTCAAAGGTGGCCCGATGATCTAGAGGAGGGCCTATTTTTATATATTAAATCTGATTTCGAAAACTGCTCGGACACATAATTACCTGCAACCGGTGTTGAAGGTAATTATGCGTGGAAAAGCGTGTTGACTTTTGGACCAGCGCGAGACGACAAAGTCGTCGCAAGGCGCTAACTTTCATCGCCTGGTGTTGGCTTCGTCACTTGGCGACGGAGCTCGTCATTTGGCGCTGGTTCCTGTCGTTTGCGACGGGAGGAGTTTTATTTCAAATATGATTTTCTTTGATCCCGTGCTATTTTACTTATAAATAGGGGTCGTATCTCCCTACTTTCATATCATCAACTCCTAGAATTCTCTAATTTTTTCTCTCTCTAAAAGCTAGAAGCTTTCTCTCTCTTTTCTTTTTCTAAACCTTCCCTCTCACAAAATTCCTCATACATTAGATTTAGAATCACCTAGCCAAGTTCGAAGTTGTCTTCGCCCTAGATGTGAAAGGTTTAATATTTCTGAGGGTTTGGTCCCAAATCTCTCTTTCAATTATTTAATTTTATTGTTTGTTTTAATATTTTCCTTGAAGTTACTAACGCGTGTATTTTGTTATTAGAAAGAGGTACGAGGCATCGAATATTCTTTTGATATAGAAATCATGCTTAGAGTGTTTTTATTGATTCCTATTATCATGTTAGGATGTTTTATTGCTTCCTAGTATCATGTTTAGGGATAACTAAAATTACTAATATCAAGTATGATTAAAAGAATGCTTCCAATTTCTTTCTTTATATCATGTTAGTATCATGTTAGGGCTAAAACTTTAATCTTATTGTTTAGTGACATGCTAGGGTTTGTTATTAATCTTGTTAGTATCATGCCAAGGGTCTTACTATTATTATGCTTTAACATGAATATTATATTTGTCATGGTTATTATGATTATAATGTTGCTTGATGTATATTTTTATTATTATTTCTTGGTCACACATTTATATGCATGTTTAAAGGGAATTTGTACTTGTAATCACGCTTAATAAGATAATTAATAATCTTATTTAGGGTTAATTTGATTATAATTCAAGTGATCGCCAATAATAGTTTTGTTTGTGCATTAATATTCAACCAACATAGATAAACAGGTTTAGGGTAAACCTATTGATTGCATGTTAGTCAAAAAGTGCACATGAATACGAGAAGAATAAAGTAGAGGCCTATTTTTAGGGCAAGTTTAATCTCTTTTAGGTTGGATTTATACCTTCATCCCTGAACTTCCAGTCATGGTTCCAGACCTATTAGATCTCCTGGATCGTTAAGGGGTGTAACATTTACCCAGTGAACGGTTTACAAGTTCCTAAAACTTGTTGGCGACTCTTTTGCTCTAACTTCCATCCTTTGGACGCCACCATGCTTAAGTGTATGAACACAGTGGGGCTCAAGTGTGGGATTGCTTGAAATATTCCCAACAAAAATACATGTGAAAAATAATTCAAAATTAAATTAATTTTTTTGCGACCGCTTATAACGGTCGCAATAAAGGTCGTAATTGGAGACGGCTAAAAAAAGAGGTTGCAAAAGTGGTACTTTTTTGTAAAAATTAAGAAGTATAAAACAAGTGCACCCTAACCTTAGTTTCTTGAAGCGCCGCTGCTCTCTCCTCTTTCCTTTCTCTTTCTTCTCACGTTTCTCCACTTCTTTTCTCATCTCTTTCTCTTTCCTCGCTTCTACTCCTTCTTTTTCTTTTTCCTTTCTCACGCCCCCCATCTCCTTCTCATTCCTGTCTCCTTTTATTTCCATTGTCTTTCTTAATTTTTCTTCGTATCAGCTCCATTTCCGCTCTCCTTTTCGCTCTCCTTTTCTTCTTCATTCTTTCTTTTTCTTAAATTTTCGTGATTAAACGAATTGTGGTTCGTGGATTTTCGTCAACAAACGAAGTTTGGTGTTCATGGTCATATTCGACCAGTAAAATTCTAGATCTGGCGTTTTTGTGGTCGAATTTTACCAAGTAAACCTAAAGAGGAAGAAGCATTGGAAAAGGTATGTTGTTTTGAAAATTTCTTTTGTTTTGTTTAATTTCGATTTTTATGGATTGATTTTGTTATTTAATCAAATCTCCATGTTTGTTTGGTTTTGTACGATTTTTTTTTCTATTTTTGTTTGAGTTTTGGTTTGAATGCGTTAATTTTGGGTTTGATATTGAGTTTTTCGTTGAATTTGTTCGAGTTTTCATGAACTTTTTGGGTTTGTTTTCGAGTTCTCGTTAACTTTTTGTTAGAACTTTTGAGAGTTGTGGATTTTTTTAGATCTGTATTTTGTGGGTTTTTTCTGGGTTTTTTTAGATCTATTTTCTGTGTTTTTTTGGTGAATTTTCGTGTAGGCGGTGGTGGTGTAAATTTTAGTGGGCGATGATGGTGGGAATTGGTGGTGCCATGGTGTGGCTGGTTGTGAACTACTAGCAATAATTGGTGCCTTTTTTCTTTTTTTTTTTGTTTTTAATTTTTAGCAACTGTCTAAAGCGGTCGCACTACTAGAAAACAAGTGAATACCGACGGACACGAAATTCCATCAGAAACAACAAAATTTATGAGGGATTTTTTTCTGTCAGAAATTTCCGACGGAAATAAATTCCTTCGTAATATATGTGCTTTCCAACTGATTTTTCCGTCGTAAATTATAATTCCCGGCAGATTTATAATCCGTCGGAAACTTTCGAAGGAAATTGTGTCGAAATACAATTTTTTTTTTTAAAAAAAAAACCCTTTTTTACTTAAACCTAAAACGCGTTCCCCTTGCCCTAAATTCCCAGAACACGTCCCACCTCTCTTTCTTCTTTTCTCCTCCTTCTTTTTCTCTCTCCTCTTTTCCTCTCCTTTCCTCTTCTCCTTCGCTCTTAGCTCTCCTGTATGCTCCTCCTCTTTTCCTCTTCTCCTTCGGTCCTTCCCCTTCTTTTTCCTCTTCTTCTTCGTTCCTTCTCCTTCCCTTCTTGTCTTCTCTTTCCTCGACATGAACATCGACCATGAAAACATCGACCACCAACATCAACCATGATAACATCGACCATCAACAGCAACAACCCAAACATCAACATCAACGGCGCAAAAACGAAGGTTTTTAGGTGAAATTCGACCATGAAAACTCTAGATCTAGAGTTTTCATAGTTGAATTTCGCCTCATAAACCCAATATCGAGGTTTAGGAGGTGGAATAAGGTATGTATCTCTTTTTAAAAAAAATTGTTGGATTTTTTTTCAATTTTTTTTTTTAATATTTACTGTGCTTGGGGTTGTTTTGGTGCCGTGGTGGCCAGGTGGGTGGTTTAGGTGGACTGTTGTGGATGGGTCTGGTTTAGGTGGACCGTGGTGGGTGGGTTAGGTTGTGGGTTTCGATCTAGGTTTAGGTGGGCCGTAGTTTGGGTTTAGATCTGGGTTTGGTGGGGTGGTGGTGTGTGGTGGGTGGCGCTAGGTTGGGTTTGTGTTTGTGGTGGGTTTAGCCGTTTAGGGTTATGTTGTGTTATGGTAGTTAAGATCTAGGCTTATGTGGGTTTGGGGTTGGAGGTGGTGGTGATACGCGGTTGGTGGTGGTGGTTTTTGGAGGCGGTGATACACAGTGCCGGTGGTGGCGCGACGTTTTTTTTTAATTTCATAAATGAATTTTTCGACGGAATTTCCCTCAAAAATATTCGACGGCATTGTGTCTGTCGAAGATTTTCGACGGATTTTTCAGGTGTCGAAAAATCCCTTCCGACGAAAGAATTTCGTCGGAAAAGACCCTATTTCCTACAAACCCTTTTCCGACAACTTTTTCCGACGGAATTTTAGACGGATTTCGGAGTGTTTTCGACGGATTAATTCTGTCAGAAATGAGGTGTTTTCTAGCAATGTCGCTAAATTCTGGATTTGCGATCAATGACAAAACAGTCGTAATTATTAACATCTGCGACCGTTTGGATAACGGTCGTTGAAAATAATAAAACAGTCGCAAAAATCTGCAACCATCAATTAGTCGCAATAATTTTTTTAGCAACCATTGAAAATAATAGCCGCGACGTTACGACCGTTGACGGTCGCAATTACTCTTTGCGACCGTTTTTGCTAGTTTCAGCGACCGTTATGGGCGGTTGCAATTTGGCAGAATTTCAGCTGGGATTATATGATTTGGTGAATATATATAAAATTAAGCACTTGATGTCGTCGGCAACAAAAAAAAGAAAAAGAAAGGAAACGATTTTGGAGGAAAAACTGTACCGTGTTATTTCTAGTGTCTGTTTTAGTATTGTGTTATTGATTGATTGATATTGTTAATACTAACTTTGATGGGTTACACTTTCCAATAAAAAAAATCTTATCAACAACCAATATGTAAAAATTATTAAAAAGCTAATGTGAATGCATGATACTAAGTTTTAGTATTTTTTCAACAAAAAAGGTTATTAAGTGTTTATCAATTGAAATATTAAATCCATGACTGTACAGTAAATTATAAAATAGATGTTATAAATTGTGTATATGAAATTTATTAAAGCAATTTGCATAGCACCTGTGCATGTACGATTTATAAATCTTAATACTTATATTCATTTCACAAAAATTGTAAATTAAAACGATTTAACGAGTAATAATGAATTTACTTACATAAATGTCTTATCATACATTATTAACCTCTCAAAATAATAATGTACTACTTTGAAACAACTTATTTATCCTTAAATTGAAGGTAAAGTTTTCAAATATATTTCATCTCAATGAACAGATAATCAATATATACCTACAATAAGTCAATAATTTATTACTACTTGAGTCACTAACCACCTCATTTTAAAAATAATTAAACTCTGTTCACTAACTCAATACAACACTTTTTATATATGGCCGACTGACACACACCAAAATTTAAGTAACCATTGACCAATCAAGTAAGCCCTGATTGACTAAGTACGTGGCCCTTGACCATGCAATTGAGTAACCCTTGACCAAGTAACCCTTAATGTGACCAAGTATTTTGGCCACACGGTGTTTTCATCCACATATGAAACTTTATGGGAGATTTTTCTGTGTAGTTGGTCACACCGTGTGGCCGTGGTTACTCGGTAATGGGTTAATCGAGTTACTCCTGACCGAGTAACCCATCAAGTAACCCCTGATCGAGTAACCCCTCAAGGAACCATTGACCGAAACTCTTTAGTAACCTCTGACCGAGTAACCCCTGACCAAGTAGCCCCTAAAGTAACTAACCCCTAACCGAGTAACCCCTAAAGTAACTAACCCCTGACCGAGTAACCCCTCAAGTAATAACCCCTGACCGAGCTGAGTAACTCCTCGAGTAACCCCTAGAATAATCCTTGAACGAACCCTTCAAGTAACCCCTGATTGGGTCACCCCTCGAGTAACCTCTGACCGCGTAATCCCTTACCGAACCTCTCAAGTAATCCCTGGCCATACCCTTTAAGTAATCCCTGAGCGAGTAACTCGAGTAAACCCAACCACACGGTGTGTCTAGCCACATATAAAAGTTTGTCATATATTATTGTATTTCGTATATCACACACAAATAATGTTATATCTTTTTTTTCCTCTATGGCCTCTAAAAACACTTGAAATTTAACTTAAAACTTCCAAAAATAGGATTTTTGATATTCCCATATAGTGATCCTATAGTGGTTAGCCACACACATATACTCCCTATGTCCTAGAATGACTGGCACAAATAAACTTTGCATACATGTCGATGCAATAGTTGACCTAATTTTCTATATAATTAAATAACAACTAAAATTATAAACTTTTCAAATATGAAAACTTATGATAATATCTATTCAAAAACTTGTTTCATGATAAATTATGAATTTTTTACGTTTATAAAAAAAATAAAAATTAAAAAATAAAATTGGCAGTCAAAGTTAATCTTATAAATAGAGGAAAAAAGTCTAACGTGTCGGTTATAATGGAATGAATGGAGTAAAGGTTAATGTAAACCTTTGTATTTAAAAATGAGAATTATAGTTTATTTTATAAGGTGGTACACATACAAGCCCTAATTATATATTTTTTTATATGCATTTATTTATGTATATCATGCAAATTTATTTGAGTTAAATAAATTCATTCTTATGCACACTCATCACTCTGACTAGATACATAGTGCAACATATAATAGTATATGTTTTATGCATGCATGAGTGTGTTGTGAGTTTGACTTTAAAGTAGTTGTCGAATAAATGATTTGATTATAGGTGTAGCAAAAAGTTAAAAAAACTTGTTATAGTAATTCAGAGATTTCTGGTTTATGAAATTTGTAACAAAATATTACAGCAAAAATTGAATTATACATAGTTTATCTTGTTGATTGTATTATTCACAAAGCATCACATCCATTTATATTACAAGTCTAGAACATATGCAATAGCCATAAATGATCTAATAAGGAAAGCAAATATATACTATACAAAATAAGAGAATATACTTTTCTTGATTAAGCAATCTAAAGCCAAATAATATGGACTAAATCCCTAAATATATGCTGAATATCCGTGAATAATATTGATTGAGAAACAATATTAAGCCCGTTCAAAAAAAAATAATTTAAGCAAGTCAAAGATATTATATATGTTGGAGTATCCTTAATAATAGGATCTTTGTCAATTATACATTTTACTAAAAAAAAATAATAAATAAAAAACTAAAACATGGACATGTGTCAGCTTTAGAACTAGTGTACCCTGTTTTAGTATAGTATAAAGAAGTGCATGGAATAGTAAAGCATAGTAACCGTGCGATGCACGGTTTTATATATCAAATTATTAATTATTAATCCCGTAGAAAAAAAAAAGATAATTCAATTAATTAGTAATAAAGGGCTCATTTACTAATGGTCGATACAAAAATAAAGGAATGTAATTTGAATAGTATTTTAAGTTATTAGTATTTTTTTATAATTAAATTTTTTTAATTGAAAAAATAAATCAATATTGATCCACATAATTTATATAAGAGAAGTACATTCATTCATTTTCCATCTCCCATAGAAAAAATAAATTAAAAATTTCTTGTCATATCTTGTGCTTCATTAGCTACAACCTGATATGAAGTTTATATTTTATCCGTGGTATTCACCAAAATCTTTAATTATTATTATCATTATTATTGATTTAGCATAAATTTAACTTGAATTTTTTTTTTTTTTTTTACTTTTAGATGTATATTTTTAATCTAAGTTAATATAATTTTACTTTGGGTTTGTATATCAAACATCTGGAAACTTTAAATTTATTTTAAATTACATTAGATAGTAGTCTTAAATTACATAGCTAGAATGAAAATAATAATTATAGAAATGGAAAGTATATGGATCAAAATAATCCAATTATATTATATGATTTGGTGAATTTTTATGTATAACTTATAATTGGTAATGGCATTGGCTAAAAAAAAGGAAAAAAAAATAGGGAAGAAATTTTGGAGGGAATAAACAGCACCAGAAAATAACAATACACTGTCATTCCTGGTGTTTGTTTTAGTATTATGTTATTGATATTGAATTGCATGGAATAGTAACCAAATTAAATATATTTCTTCATATTAACCTGCTATTCAAACGCTTTCTATTCAAAGGAATTATAAATTAATATTATTATTAAATTGATAAGCGTGTTGTATAAAAAAAAAATAATAATAATTCTGATAAGTGTTTCGGGGGTAAATAATGGGACCTTCGGATAAGTTCTTTTCTGTGGGCTAAAGACTTATCTCAACCCGAATGATAACTGGGACGAGGATTTCCTACACATCAAACACACGTAAACTGGCCTCGGGAATTGTGCCGAAAAAGGTCCCCGCGATGCCGAAATCAGTATAGTGTTTAGAGAGAGAAAGTTATGCAAGAGTATTAATTGCTTGAGGCTTATGTGAATGAATTTAGAGAGTGGAGAGTGAATGCTTTTATACCTTGTTCAATAGATAAATGGGTTGTTGTGCCAAGTGGAATGAGCCTTTGACTGATCTGGCATGCATTTTGAGTTAAACCTTGTCCTTGGGCTTGTAATTAAAACATTTAGTAAATTGGACCCAAACAATAAGTGTGTAAATGTGTAATAGATAAACAAATGTATATTAACTCGTGTTAACTAGGGGTGGGACTTTTCAAACCGAACCGTGAAACCGTCCGTTATCGAACCGAACCATCACGGACCGATCCGTTTATAAACCGATAAATGTAAACCGAAAACCGAACTGAACCGTTCAATATCAAACCGAAACCGAATTGAACCGCTCAATGTCAACCCGTTACGGACCGTAAACCGATAACAAACCAAACTGCGCAAATCCGAACCGAAACGAAACCGAACCGAATGGTTTATAAACCCGTTAATGACCCGAACCGTTTATAAACCGAAACCGTTTAAACCGAAAAAAAAAAACCGTTTAAACCGAACCATTTGTAACCCGCTAACCGTTTAAACCGCACGTATAAACCGAACCGTTATAATCCGCTAACCGTCTAAACAGAACTGCCATAACCCGTTAAACCGTTAAAATCGAACTGTTTTCGAATCGCAACCTGTTTAAACTTATCCAATTACAAACTGCTTAATTCAAATTGAATTATTTACAACCTAAATGGCTAAATAGTAAATACAATTAAATAATTAATGTTAATAAATGTAGATCTAATCAAACGGATTAGGTTTATACAAAGGTTTATATCACCTAGATCTAGGCCAACGACATTATTAATATCGTTTTAGATTACTTATTTATTTTAATTACAAGATATATCATTTGTATCTTTTCATTCCAGTAATAAAGTCCACCCAAATTATCTTCATTGTTCCTTGATATTCATGATCATCCAATAAGATAACATAAGATTGGAGATAAATAACATTAAAATTAGAGTAATATCAACAAGCAATTAAAAAAAGTCACCATTTTCATTGATTAAAATTCACAATACATATACCAATACATAATGAAACTACTATCACTACTACCCAGATTAGATTTCAGATTTATCAACTGAAACATCATCAAGTTTAGGGTTGCAAAAAATGATACATGATAAGATGAAGGGAGGAGTGAGAATGTGAGTGATTTGGGAGCAGAATCTTGAAGCAGCAGCCCAGCACCCAAGAGCAGAGGAAATAGCAGCAACAAGCAGGAACCAGCACACGCAATAACAGATCAGCAACTTATCCGAAGCAAGGAATAATATAAGCAGAAGGGACTCAGCAGGAACTTATTTTTGTTTTTCAAAATTGCTCTCAGATTTACGTTTATCGTATCATCACTGAGCAATGGTTGTTTTAACTTAAAACTTGAAAAATGCTGCCAGCAAGTACATATAAATTGAAGTCTCAACATAAATGACAAGGGCAACGATGATTCAAGAAAAATTAAAACAGCAAGCATAAGAAACAGCAGCAACAAAACTTATCATAAATTCATAACACAAAAGCCAGCAACACAACACCTCAAGCTGGCAGGAGGCAGGAACCAGCTCATGCAGGCAAAAATATAGGCAATAACAACTCAGCAGAGACAACAACCAAAAGGCAAAAGCACTACCAGCAGGCAGCAGCTCATAACAAGTTCAAGCAACTTCAAAATTATAGCTTTTGTTTTTTAAAATTGCTCTCAGATTTACATCACCGAGCAATGGTTATTTTAACAAAAACTTAAGAAATGCTGCCAGCAAGTCTGAAAATAAATGACAAGGGCAACAAATTTTAAAAGTCTAGAAAAATGCTGCCAGCAAGTCTGAAAATAAATGACAAGGGCAACGATTTTTCAAGATAAAATAAACCACAATGAGACACAAATACCAGTTATGCAGATGAAGCACTTTCGGCTTCAATCTCTTTACCAATAAGGAGGACGTCTTCCTCAACATCCGCTTGATAACCACGACACCAATTTTGGGTGGTAACCAATGCCTCAACATTCTTTGGCAAAAGTTTACCCCTATATTTGTTCAAAATACGACCACCCAAACTAAAAGAAGATTCAGAGGCCACCGATGTAATAGGAATGGCCAAAACATCCCTTGCCATATTAGCTAAAATAGGAAGAGAAGAAGCTTGAAATTCAGAATTATACAACAAACGTGATTAAAACATATATCCTAACAGAATATAGAAAGTTATATACGATACAGTCACATATGTGTACATTTTAAGTACTAACTTTAAGCCAATCATATACAATGCTTGTATTCCAACAATATGGGTTAAAAATATAAAGCTAAAATCCCAATAAATAAACAATGCATGTATTCCAACAATAATAATCACATAATCTGAACAACCCATCATCATTACTTTTAAATCGAGCATAATAAACAACAAAACAGCACAAATCTACCATTTTCCCGTAAAAAACAAAAATACAATCAACAACAGATTTTACTCATTTTAGGCATATTTCGACTATATTCAAGCAAGAACAACAACAATAATCAAATACAAAAACAGAAAAACTGTATTAAAAAAAAAAAACAAAAAGGAAAAAGTAATTACCTTTGACGGCTTGAAGGAGATTTGAAGATGGAGAACTACCTGAACTGGAGATCAAAAGAAAAAATCAAGAATGTAGATTATCAGAACTTGAAATAAAAAAAAAAAACCGAAACGAAAACGAAAAAAATCGAATAAATTAACAAAAAAATTACCTTAGGGTTTGACGGCTTGAAGGAGAGGAAGATTTGAAATCAGAAATCAGAAATCAGAACTTAGATCCAAAACAAAAATGAAACGAAAACAAAAACCCTAAATAAACAAACCGAAACAAAAACGAAAAAAATCAAAACGAAAACTACAAAAATTAACAAAAAAACGAGAATGTAAAGCGAGAAATCAGAAATGTAGATCCAAAACACAAATGAAACGAAAACAAAAACCCTAAATAAACAAACCGGAACAAAAACGAAAAAAATCAAAACGAAAACAACAAAAATTAACAAAAAAAACGAGAATGTAAAGCTAGAAATCAGAAATGTAGATCCAAAACACAAATGAAACGAAATTGAGCTTGATATTCTTGAGAATTTCAGAACGAAAGAGTGAGAAACTGAGAAGTTAGAGAGAGAAACTATGACAGATTGTGAGATTGAGAGAGAAACGGCTGAATGAGTGAATGAGAATGGCTAAGAGAGTGAGAGTGGGTTTTTTTTCTAGGTTTAGGTTTTACTTCAGTTGATCTAACCGTCCATATTCAATCTCAACATCTAAGTTAGATCTAACCGTTCATTTTTTTTTTTATAGATTCTAGAATATTCATCTAGATCTAACGGTCTAGATTTTCTTTGTGCTTTTCTAGGTCTTTTTGACCGTTTTTTTAATTATTTATTATTAATTATTATTATTATTATTGTTAGTATAATTATTTGTTAATATTATTATTATTACTAGTTTACTACTACTATTATTATAATATTATTATAATTATTATTATTATTATTATTACTATTATTATTATTATTAGTTTATTACTTATAAGTTATAAATTGTAAGAAACGCAAATGTTTCAAAATTGAAATTGATTCAATACGACATAGTTAATGACTTAATGAGTTAATGGCTTAATGCTCATCAATATGACAATATCTAACATCTGTGAGTCTGTGATTGTATATCAGTATATATAATAGACTATAAAACTAATAATAACTTAATAAGTAATAATACTAATAACTAATAAAGTAATGAAAACCTAACCATTGTTTTTCATGGGCATTCAATCTAACCGTTGTATATTTGACTATTCGTACATTAGTATTGCATAATGCTTTCATCACCACTTTAATTAGTGATTTCGTGATTTCGTCCATTTAACTTATTAAGTTGTTTGAGTTAGTAATCTAAATAAAGTAACAAACTAAATAACGAATCCATTTAATCTCGTGTAAGTTATAATTTATAAGAAATGCAATGTTTGGAAATGGAAATTGATTCAATACGATATTGTTAATGTATATGTAATTATATTATTATGTATATGATGTATATCATATCATACGAATGTACGGTTGGTATCATTATCATACTATCATAAGTATCATTGCCTCATTGAATTATTGGTATGTACTATAATCGATAAACATATTTAGTTATTTACATATCTGATCATTAAAACTTAAAAGTTTAAAACACTTTTTGATCAATCTAATTGAATACTTGTACATTCTTAATTATCGATTTATCGTATTATAAGTATCAACTCATTAAATCATGGTCATGATTTCGTCCATTTAACTTATTAAGTTGTTTGAGTTGGTAATCTAAATAAAGTAACAAACTAAATAACGAATCCATTTAATCTCGTGTAAGTTATAATTTATAAGAAATGCAATGTTTGGAAATGGAAATTGATTCAATACGATATTGTTAATGTATATGTAATTATAGATTAATTATTATGTATATCATATCGTACGAATGTATGGTTGGTATCATTATCATACTATCATAAGTATCATTGCCTCATTGAATTATTGGTATGTACTACAAATCTACAATCGATAAACATATTTACATATCTGATTATTAAAACTTAAAAGTTTAAAACACTTGTTGATCAATCTAATTGAATATTTGTACATTCTTAATTATCGATTTATCGTATTATAAGTATCAACTCATTAAATCATGGTCATGACGCGATCTTTAAAACAATCATGAATTCAATTCATGACCCAAACCGCTTATAAACCGAACCGACATGATCCAAACCGTTCATAAACCGAACCAATTGAACTGTGTAAACCCTCTACTAAACCGGCCCATTTCAAACTGAACCGACATGATTCGCACCGTTTATAAACCGAACCGATATTGACCCGGGTAAATCCGCCCCTAAACCGACCCATTTCAAACCAAACCGGCTTGATCCAAACCGTTTGTAAACCGAACTGACATTGACCCGGGTAAACCCGCCCCTTAAACCGACCCGTATCAAACCGAACCGACATAATCCGAATCGTTTATAAACCGACCCGCTTATGACCCAAACCGAATTTAAACCGCAAAGAAATAAACCGAAACCAAAACCGAGCCGTGACTAACCCAAACCGAACCAAACCGACCCGCCAGCTAAACTAAACCGTTTCAATCCGAACCGCTCCAAACCGAAACCGACTCAAACCGAGGTCAAACCGAACTGCCAGACCGAAGTCCCACCCCTAGTGTTAACCCAACCGTGTATTTGTTTCCAAAATTCCAATCCAACTCGTTTCAAACAGAACCCCCACTTTGATTACACCCGCCTTGATATATAAATCAGTTTGATTTGAAGATGTACATAAATCAACCAAGTCGGACGAACTCGGCGACCCAAATCAACCTACCAGCAAAATGAACCAGTTATGAACAACCGAAAACCAAACCATAAACCCAAATTGACAGTGCGAAACTGCTAATTATATTGGCCTGTCCTTGAGATAAAGTAGGTCTGTATAGTGTATACCCTTTCACTTTAAAAAAAAACTATCTCAAGAGCATTTATGTTCAGCTACTCATAAAACCATGACCTGTAATAGATGGTCCTGGTAAGCTTTCACCTCCAAATCATGAGCCAAGGAGTAACAGAGAATTTCAGGCTAAGCTCGTACTTGAGCCAAGACTTAGCCTCTCCATTGAGGCTAATTATGATGATCAATTCAGCAAAACGTCAGGTACAAGGGTTGATTGGATTGTGAAGGTTATTGAGAGTTGCAATGAGGAGAATATGAAGCTAGAGCAGCTGTATGCAATGCAGAATTGACAAACTGTTTTAAACATCCCCGATGCAGGAGAGTTTCTCACACTACAATACTGGACATACAGATAATGAACATATATAGACTAATGGACGCATCAAGTTTCATATCATGATGATAAACAAAACAATGTTAACTAACACCAACTATATTACCAATTGTCTAAACTCATGGTGGTGACACTCACCATGCTTTTGTTTTTACTAAAACAATAAAGCAGTAACAGTGCTCCATCACAGAAGTAATCTACTGGTGCTTCTGCTGCTGATCAAAATAACCATTCAATTTGGAGTTGGATTCTCTTCATATGCTTCAGTTTATAATGATGTAAACATAGGTTATATTATACTTATGCTTAAGGATGTAGTAATGGTATAGGTTAGACTAATCCATTTACCCAATGTGCAACTGTGCTCGTAAAACCTCAACTGTTAGCATAACAGTGAAGTGTACTTCATTCTCATTATGACTGTACTGCTTGTGAAATTGTAAAAGGTTAATTCATTCTGGCAACCACAAGCTTTCGATTGTGATGGCAGATGGAGGTAGAAGCTGCAGACCTACAGTGCTCAGAGATGATACTAGTGCACCAGAATTGCAAGTGAGACTATGAGAGGGACTGCGGAAGAGCAAGAGCAAGAGCAAGAGCAAGAGCAAGAGCAAGAGACAGGAGAGAGAAAAGGTTGGGAATTTTTTCACTGTTAGAGGTAGCCTGTGGTGGTGATAGTTTCTTATGATCATCAGCAACAATCAACGACACTCCCAAGTGTGTTGAAATTGGTAACAATTTTTGGACTTCTAATGATACGTGTTCATGTTGTATATCCGAACTCTGAACTACTCGGGCACTGTTAATCCTTGGCTGATAGGCAACACTGTTACGCACATCAAGCAACCCTGAAGTGCCTGGTATCCTGATAAATGAAAGACCTCCAGCCATCCATTGGGCTAAGGGAACCTCAGAATGCTTCAATTTGATGACTCAAATCTCATCAACATATACGGACAAGCAGAGATCATGTTTAGCATTCAGTACTTTTAAAGGCCATAACAGAAATTCAACGATGACAGCTGTTCTATACTGAAGGCTCAAACCTAAGTCTTCTAGGACTGATAGAATTACAAAGTTCATTAAGTCAATGCACCAAACAGAAATTTCCTCAGTAAGACCACAAAACTAATTAAATGATTTATACTGGATATTATAAAAATAAATAAATAAATAATGAAAAAAAGCCTGTAAGTTACAGCCTTTACATACAGAAAAACACCTGAATTTTCACCAAAGAAATCAGAACATCCCATCAAAAACACCACATCACTCGTAGGTATTTCTCATCAGTCATCACAGCTCAAAACTTGGAAGCACATAGAGATACTATGTGACTGACAATGATACCTTCAACCCTAATTAGTCTGCAGTAAGGACAGAAATGGTAGATTGGAAATGCTACTTGAAACATTTCTTTTTTCAAAGGATGCACTCAATAAAAGAAGCATATCAGTTGGCAGTTGCGCTATATATACACAGAACTATCCTAGAGGCCCTAGAAAATTGCTCATCCACTCAGATCCACCAAACAACCACTGTTCAAACTCTTTATACCTCTCTTTTTAAGAACAATAAAGACATTACAAGCTACCAAGCTAGGAAATCAATCATGAAATCACCTGTTCTAACCAGCATACCCTGAAGTCAAGACAATATGGATCTAGTTCAACCTCTATGCCTCCATGATAGATGCATCAGCTTCAACAATTGCCTAGATTAATCCCATGCTTAAGTAATTCTATGCCGTACCAACAATCTATTACTTCCAAGTCTTATCAAAACTTTCACACTGAATCTACACAAAACTAGCAGACTAAGATTTATCAGTAAGCCATGAAGATTCTTAAGTATTAAAAGCACCATGATCTCCTATGAGAGACTAAACAAAAGAGAAATGTTAGCACCATGATCTCCTAAGAGAGACTAAACAAAAGAGTAATGTCACGGTGATGCATATGTTGCCCCAATATATCAAATTCAACTCCTATCAAGGCAACATGCTCCTATGAAAGCAACATACATAAAGAGGCCAGAATATATCAAACTTCAGATCAATTATAAAGCTTGTGAAGGATACCAATGGCAAGATCAATTGGCATGATTCATCTAACAAGATGCATTGTCAAGATCAATATCCATAATGGATGGCTACCAACCACCATCCATCGATGAGACTAGCACAAAACCTCACTAGTTTTATGCGATTGGGCCTTGTTATATGAACCTACAATAACTATATTGCCAGCTATTAGTAACACGATACAGTTCTTACTAAGCTTAGCATTGTAGTGAAACTAAAATCAAACACCAATCCTCCACTCAAGCATCCAATTCACTTCATCACACTACATCACAAAAGAAGTTGAGTGTTGTATGGTACCATCCAAAGCTAAACTATAGTTACTAAAACAGTAAAACTACAGTCAATTATACAAAACATTTTCTATTAAACCATCAATCCCCTACTTTTCTTACTTCCAAGCTATGTTACTCGGTCTCTTTATTTTACTTCAGGTACCCATGTCGGACCCTCGACACTCTGACACTTCATTTTAATTCAAAATTTAGTATATTTGTCATAAACTAGCTAGTTTGGACACTTGGACACATAGCCATGTTGGACATTGGTACCTAAGTCTAAGTAACAGCTTCCAAGTTCCAACATTAATCATAAAACCAAACAAACCAACAATTTCGTGACAATTACAGAAAGCGAGTCAATAACTAATCAAGTAATCATATCACCTTTAGCCTCATTTCACATGAATTTGACAACTCTGAAACATTTCTTTCTTAATTTCATCAATTGCAATACTAATAACCGTGCTACAATACAAGTCATACATTCGCCGAATTCATAAATCTCTATATCAAGATGAAATCATTGTAATAAACTAAACGATCAAAATCCCACAATACGAATTCCTCAAAAGCTACAAACACTTAGATCATGTACTAGTATTCAATATAATATAATTACGATCGCAAATAAGCAGGAATCTTAATGCGAATAAAAAGCATACTCATAATATACGCGATAACAACAGAAGTAATCCCAGCAGAAGCATACGAAACCCTAACACTCCGAGCCCGATTCTTGTCAACAGCAAGGTCCATGAGAATAATCCCAATTCCACCAAGAACAAACATGAACCCAGAAGACAATCCTTCGATAATGTACTGCCCGTTAACCCGACCCGGAAGAAAAACAACGGGTTTGACGGCCCCAGTGAATTGATCTTGGGTTGACCCGATACCAGGTGGTTCGACGATGACGTCATAGACGATGCCGGAGACGACCATGAAGTAGGTGAGGAGGATGAGAGAGAAGACGGTCATGGAGGAAGGAAGGGAGAATGATGGGAGTTTGAGGCGAAGGCGAGGAAGATGGAGGAAAGAGAAGGGGATGATTCGGAGGATGTGGAGGATTGGATCGAGTGAATCGATTGGATCTGAGGGTGAATTTGGGTTTGTGGATTGATGAGCTAGGGTTTCTGATTTGATCGCCATTGTTGATGTTGATGATGATGGAGCTTTCTCTCTCCTACTGTGTGTAACAGTGTAAGGTTGATGAGAGGGAAATGGGGAAGTGAAGATGTGTTTGGGGGTTTTAGTTTTGCTAAAACTTGATATATGATAACCCGATTTACATACTTAAAATAAATGGACTAAAACCCGAATTAATGGTTGAGAAGCGGGTGACGGATGAAGCGGGTGATAGATTGGATCAGATGTGGATGATGATTTATTTCACTCGCTAATAATCCACCCACCCGTTTAACCTATATAAAGGTTTTAATCTATGAATTCTAATTTAAAAAACTAAAAATATAAAAATGTTGTAAAATTAATGAGTAAGAGGAGAAATTAGGGAGAGAATAGATCAGTATATTTTATTCCATATAGTAAGAATATATATATACATACAATATAACTAGGGTTTGGTTAGATAACAATAAACCCTAGTTCTAGAACATTCTGAAATGATAAAGGAGGATAATGTATATCCATACAATATTTCATAACACTCCCCCTTGGATGTCCATTATCGAAGAGTGTGCCTCGTTAAAACCTTATTAGGAGAAACCCTATGGAATAAAAACCTAATGAAGGAAAAAAAGTACAACATTCTTCGTAATACGCTCGAGATGCTGCCTCATTAAAAACCTTACTAGGAAAACCTAATGTGGGACAAAACCATGGTCAAGGGAAAAAGAGTGCAGCGCGTATTTTCTCCCCCTGATTACTACATAGCTTGAGATCTTCTAGTGTCGCAGCAATGAATCCAATATATTAGATATCTTCTCATATATAGTATAATATCACTCGTTGATCTTTGATACTCCTAAACTGAAATTGCATCTTCAAGTCTTCTCATGAACATGTGAAGTGTCTTCATTTCACCATACATGTGTTTATCTCTAATATCATTATTTCAAATATCTGTATAATAGTTGATTCAAAGGATAAACTTATACAGTCATGACTTCTTCTGGAAGTCGTTGATAATAAATATTGATGATCATTATTTGATCAAACATTCATTAATACGAGTAATAATTTGATGACAAAACTTGATATTATTAATATCATTCTTCTCATATGAATTATAATGTAACACACGTAATTATATATGCTAATCATGGTTCTTCTGGACCATAAGAAAACATTGTCACGCATAAGTGATCCATTGATATTCTTTAGACGTTTCATAATTGACACGATAGCTCTCTTGCAAATACAAATAGTAAATCTCATTAAATCTCATATGCTCAAACTTCAGGTTGAGATGTCAATAATGTTGTTACGTACATAGATTTTCACTAATTTCATAATAATTGCAAATTCAAGATATAAACTTTGTAGGGCTGGATATTACAATAGGTCGTATATAAGTTCTTCAGGAACTCTTCTTAATTCATAATGTGCAATTAAATTGATGTCATCAATAATTTCATCACAACTATAAGCCCGTTGGAATATTAATATCTCTTTCTAATTTTTCATCAAAGTTGTAAACATATTTTACTATACTTAGAATGAACATTTACATACACTACAGTTATTAAAAGAAATTAATGCATTCAATATGAGATATAGAAAAATATACAATGAGTAATGCATCTAACAACTTCCTATATATGCAATAAATATCCATTAACTTATCACATGAACATAAGACTCGAAATGATACAAGACAATGCATAATGTGGATTTAAAAATCCATATTTCATTGGACTTCTGGTCCATAATAAACTTTTGATCATTATCATTATGTCGACAATAAAATGGACATATATTTCAGATCCCTTATTCACTAGTCCATTCTATCATGCATATGCATATTATTCATCAGTTCCATTATGTACCGGTATTATAAAATTCCTATAACGTATATTTTGCATGTTATTTTACTATGATATCTGAATGCATTTCTCATTGGTACCGTCATAACTTTTCTTACATAATAGGCCATCTTTTATAATAATTCAGATATCTATACCACATATTAAGGGTATTTCTCACACTATGGTATTAATATACTATTATTATACTTTAAAAGTATCAACTGCACTATTTTTCCGTATATCGCATATTTATATTGGAACCGATCATACAAACTACACTTCAGGTGCAGTGATTGATGAGTCATATTTATATAGAGTTTATAAGCACATTTATCCTAGTTCTATAGTTGCTTTTTAGGTCTTTTTGTCTCTTTTAAGGTCGCAAATGCATAATTTGTTTGTTTGTGCTCTATTACGCTCCGTTTGTGTTTTTCTTAATATTTCAGGTGATTTCATAGTCATTTGGACGCTTTCGTAGTGTTTGGAGTAGATTCAAATGATATTTGGATGGAAGTCGATGAGTTGAGCTTATTAATTGAAGATCTCATGTTCGTGGATTTTGACTATGAGGATTTATGCATGAGAAATGAAAATAGCATCCACAATGATCGTTATGCACTTTTCGGAATTGAATTTGAGTTAGAAACGAAGAAAAAAGATTTACAAAGTGGTAAAACTGACCTTTGTCCACTATTTTGATCATAACTTGAGTTCTACATATCGGATTGAAGTGATTCAAATTGCTTTGGAAACTAGACTTGAAGATATTTCCAATGACAGGTCACACGCTCCAAGAATCCTTCTATAACAGAAGTTATGGCAGTTTTAATTTGTGCTATGTACCCTGCGACCAAACCCCGCGCCCACCCGAACTTCCCAACGCTACTGCCAGGCTGCGGAGCTGACCTGCGCCCACAGGTTTTGGCGAGTGAATAGAAGCCAAGAGGCTTTGTCGCTGTCACGTCTTCACTCGTCCCTTTTGCATCGATCATCTTCGTGCCACGTCATCGTCTATGGTCCAATAGTAATGCAGCTTATGTATTTTTTATTTTCTTATTTCTTTTCTTTATTTACCTTTAGATTAGTTTTAGGATAATATAAATACTCCAAGGGATATTATTTTTCCCTTCTGCCTTTTTATGTTTTTTTATCATTTTACGTTCTTTTGAGTTTTCTTTTGAACCCTAGTTTCTCATGGCATCTCCATGGATTCTTCCATGGATGATTCTTGGGTTTATTATTTTAATTCAATGAGGTATTTTATTCCTATTTCTTGCTTTCAATTATGCTTTTTTTTATTAGATCTAGTTTTTATTATTTATTTCATGTTTGAGTAGTTTATTTCTAGGGTTTGGGAATCCATGTTTATACTATGAATCTTTTTTGATATTATTGATATTTTGATTATTGATTTCTCTAATTGATAGTGGTTTATTGTTAATCTTGCAACCTGGTCAATTGTTTGATTAATTATTGTTAATAAGAGTTTGAATCGAAAGATCATACTTTTAGAGGCTTACCTACAATTAGCAATTCTGATTATGTCAGCGACCGAACTACATATGTTGAATTGAGAGAGCTAAGTCCCGACCCTAGGCTTAGCAATTGCTCTAGATAATTAATTGATTGAATTGTTATTGATATTTGATAGATTTAGAACTATAAACATGGTGAACCATAACCCTAGGTCTTTTATTAATTATTTTAGCCCTCTTTTAAGTTAGACTATATTTTTATCCCAATTTCGTGACGTAGTTTAGTTTCTCCAATTTCTTAGAGGTTAGATTAAATAGTCATCTCTATGTGGATTCGACCCTACTTACCCTACTACATTGTTAGTTGGTTTGTTAGGAATTTATTTTTGACAGGTGTACGACAATCTATCAGTGATTTAAAGTAAATTGGCAAGATCTATCTTAATGTATGCACATAATATCATTATCACCATAATCAAAATATATCTCTCTATTCCTCTAGATGGGTCATAACGGTATACAAATCAAATCATAGATGTGCAACATATGTTGATACAAAAGTTGACATGTAACTTTACAAAGTATCATTAGAGGGATCAACTATTTATAGTATTATAATTTTGCCAACTTACTTCAATTCTTCCCCCTAAGTTGGTAAAATATCTCAAATGTTGGGGCAATTTTTCACCAACTTAGAATATAATTTCATGTTCATCAAATTTTATGTCGTAGGATAGTCATATATATTCAACAAAGTTTTATCTCTTCTGGAGAATAATGAAATTTTGTTCTCTTCTAGAGATAAATATTAATAGGGGGTAATAAATTTTGTAGTTGCTAATTTCGTATTCTATTCCTTATGTGTTGACATACAATAGACCCAATCAAGAGAATTGTTATACAAATATAAACTTTCTTGTAATTTCACTAGGTGGTGATCTTCGGGATCATTAGTAACATTGATAGTAATGCTAGTTACTTAAAATTTTCACATATAACTTGTACATGGTGAGCTTCTGGTCACCTAATATTTGTCAACATATAAATTATTCTAGTGAGCTTCTGGTCACCAATTATTCAGAAAAAACAATATATTATCTCTTGAACTTTTCTTTTTACACAAACTATTAAAAATCACACTCTAAATATAGCTCAATCTCAATGTTATGTCTTTCCATTCAATTTATTTCATATATTTAACATGAGAAAGCGTCAGCACATTATTTCTTTCATATTAAATGAAATTTCAGGTTTTCATAACGGGAATTTATTAAACCCCAGATGGCCTAATTTTTTTAATTATCACATCCAATAATCACTTTTCCTTTAGTAAGTATTTAAATTATGGTCAGTTTTATAATACTGGTGATCACCTTATTAAAGATACTTTATGCATGGTCGATCGTGATATAAATACATCAATGTGTTTCTTTTTACAACTGACAAGACAATTAACTAATACTCATACTCCGCTAGAGCATTGATTGTAATCTTGATACATGCTAATTTTTGTTGGACAACATTTTATACTCTTCTGGAGTACTTTATATAATCATAACACTCTTTAATGTAATAGAAATGATATCTTTAGGAGATCCATACACTAGTAGAAAAATTGCATTTGGCACCCCCCATATGGCACCGGTTCAGCCCAAACCGGTGCCAAAAATCGGCCCAAAATTGGGCGAGTTTTTTTAAAAAAGGGAAAAGGTACCGGTTTGACCTGAACCGGTGCCTAAAAGTAAAAAGGCATCGGTTTGAACCGGTGCCAATTGAACCGGACCCAATTCAAAAAAAAAAACGCGGACTACATACCTCTTCTCCTTCCTCTCTTTCTCTTTCTCTCTCTCTTTCATTCCTTCTTCAATCCTTACTGTTTCATTGGAGCTGGGTTTCGACCTTCAATCCTTCCTCTCTCTCCCTCCACCACAGCCGTCACCTTCACCGGCGGCCACCAAGGGTTTCGAAAACCGGTCGCGCGCCTTCAATCCTTCCTCTCTCTGTTTTCCCTTTCTTTCTCTTTCGAAAATAAACCACCTATTCGAAAAATCCTTCCACCGCCCTGAGGTTGCTCCACCACCTAGCCGCGCCACCCCCCTGAGGCTCCTCCACCACCGAGCCGCGCCACCAGCCTAAGTGTCCTCCTCCATTTGCCGTGAGTGCCAGCTAGCTGCTACCCTAATTTTCTCCTCCACCACCTAGCTGCGCCACCCCCCTGAGGCTCCTCCACCACCGAGCCGCGCCACCGGCCTGAGGGTCACCACCGAGTCTCCTCCTTGCTGCTGCCCTAATTGTCTCAAGGTTTATTTTTAATTTTATGTAATTTTAACTTCTCAACTTTCATAAATCACTATATATGCCCTTTGATTTTAGGGTTTAAATTAGGTTATTATGAAATTTAGGATTTCTAATTTTTGATGCAGTGGTTGTTTGGTGATGAGTGACTTAGTTTGCAACTTTAAATCTTCCCAATTATTGTGAAATTGAACCAATTTACTTGGTAATTGAGAAATGTTAAGTGTTAATGTTGTTGTTGCCTCTTATTATGGGTGTGTAATTGTTGGGTTTGTATTTAGTTTAGTTTCTGATTCAAGTATTTGAGCTAGTGAGAATCTCTTATGAATTTACCAGAATTGAAGCGGTCGCTTTACTGTTTATTCTCTCAATTTGGGAGGATCCTGGATGTTGTAGCTTTGAAGACACCTAAACTTCGAGGTCAAGCTTAGATTTGTTTTAGTGAGATTACAGCAGCGAGTAATGCTGTACTCACTTTGGAGTTTATTTGAGTTGCTGCTCTCTTGCTATTGCAAAGTAATGCTGTAATGTTTTTCGGCATTTATCTTATCAATTACTCTGTATCCTTAGGATGGAAGATTCAGGTCTAAACGTGATGCAAGGAAAGAAGGTATGACAACTGCAAATTTGCGGTCTTTTAATTTACTTGCTGATTTCTAGCTTTATGCTTGCCTTGTTACTTTTCCCTGTTATTCTTGGAATAATTTCTACAAATCCTTTGTAATTTGCTAGTAATCCTTTCATAAACTCATGCTGAATATTGAACCATATATTTACTATCACTAAATGGTGTTTCATGTATTCATGCAAGTGGAAAGAAGGGAAAAGGACGAGGAGGTGGAGGAGGTGGTGGTGGTCGAGGTGTTCGTGGAGTGGATTTTGGTTTAGGCATTGGGTATAATACAGAATCCAACAATGCTCCCTCTCAAACTCCAAGTCGGGCTGCTGCAGTTAATTCACTTAGGACTGGTATGATGGCACAGTTCAAGAGCAGCTTTGTGGCTGCTTCACCCGATTCTCAGAATCAAGCAACTAACAATTCAAACGTGTATGCCAACAAGCGCCCAGCTATGACAGGTTTTGTTTCGGGTGGTACCATTGGTGGGGACACCAACAGACCTAAGGCAACCCCTACAACAAATTTCACGCCAGCATTAGGAGGCAGCATCGGTGAGATACTCTCTCCACTCCTATGTGCATTACTTTCATGGTATGTTATTTCATGCCTTAGACACTTAATATTACCCAACAATGGCATGTCATGAGAAACAAAAAAGCTATTTCACAAGAAAGGTAGAAAATGGGCTGAATAGAAGTCATATGGGCTATGTTAGGGCCATTTTGTGTTAATATGCTCTTTTGATGTGATTTCTTTCCTTATAAACCTATAACTAGATAATATTGACATGTTATGAGATAAATAAAGTGCATTTAATAAGAAATGTAGGAAATGGGCAAAGTAAGGTCATATAGGCCATATTCGGGCCATTTTGAGTAAAAAGCGTCATAAACCTTAATAAAATGATCTCCTATAAAATTTTAGGGCTTAAACACATACAATTACCCAACATTGACATGTTATGAGAAAGAAATTGTTCATTTGATAATTAATGTAGAAAATGGGCTACATAGAAGTCATATAAGCCTTATTTGGGCCATGTTGAGTAAAATGCGTTGTTAAACTTCTTGAAATGCTATATTGATGTGATTCTAGCCTTAGACACCTAATATTATCCAACAATAACATGTTATGAGAAACAAAAAGGCTATTTCACAAGAAAGGTAGAAAATGGGCTGAATAGAAGTCATATGGGCTATATTAGGGCCATTTTGTGTTAATATGCTCTTTTGATGTGATTTCTTTCCTTATACACCTATAACTAGATAATATTGACATGTTATGAGATAAATAAAGTTCATTTAATAAGAAATGTAGGAAATGGGAAAAGTAAGGTCATATAGGCCATATTTGGGCCATTTTGGGTAAAAACCGTCATAAACCTTAACAAAATGCTCTCCTATACAATTTTAGGGCTTACACACATACAACTATCCAATGTTGACATGTTATGAGAAAGAAATTGTTCATTTGATAAGTAATGTAGAAAATGGGCTACATAGAAGTCATATAAGCCTTATTTGGGCCATGTTGAGTAAAATGCGTTGTTAAACTTCTTGAAATGCTATATTGATGTGATTTATAGCCTTAGACACCTAATATTATCCAACAATGACATGTTATGAGAAACAAAAAGGCTATTTCACAAGAAAGGTAGAAAATGGGCTGAGTAGAAGTCATATGGGCCATATTAGAGCCATTTTGTGTTAATATGCTCTTTTGATGTGATTTCTTTCCTTATACACATATAACTAGATAATATTGACATGTTATGAGATAAATAAAGTTCATTTAATAAGAAATGTAGGAAATGGGCAAAGTAAGGTCATATAGGCCATATTCGGGCCATTTTGGGTAAAAACCGTCATAAACCTTAACAAAATGCTCTCCTATACAATTTTAGGGCTTACACACATACAACTATCCAATATTGACATGTTATGAGAAAGAATAGTGCATTTGATAAGTAATGTAGTAAATGGGCTATATAGAAGTCGTATAGGTAATATTTGATAAAATACATATTTTTTGCCTAATTAATTATTTTTAAAATAATGTTTTTGTATTTCAAGTTTTGCAAGGTCCAAAAGGATGGTCCGTTGACAATCAAGGAGCTTAATGAAGTTCGTGACATGTTGGCGTCTTTCATCACCTTCAACATGTAAATGGCATGCATTGTAATTGTAAATTATAATTTATGTTAACTTTTGAACTATATATAACTTATTATTCATTATATATGTGTACTTACTATTATTTGTATATGTAAGCAACTGTTTTTTTTTTTTGTATTGCGTTTGGGAATATTTATATCTATATATCTATATATATATATATAATTGAATTCTTGTATCTAATATTATTTTTTAATATAATAATTAATAATATTATTATTAGTTATTATAATAATAAAATTATTAATTATTATATTTAATATAATTGCTGGAATTACAGGTTATTATTATTGCAGGTTTTTTTTAAAAAATATTATTGCACGATTGAAAAAAAAACGAAAAAAAAAAATTATACAACAGGCACCGGTTAGGCAGGAACCGGTGCCTAAACTATCCACCACCCAAAAAAAAATGGCGGGAGAGCAGTTTTAGGCACCGGTTAACCGGTGCCTATTTCACCCTTTGGCACCGGTTTTGAGCCGGTGCCAAATAGCAGATTTTTGGCACCCCTCAAATAGGCAGCAGTTCAAACCGGTGCCTTAGACCGGGTTTGAACTGCTGCCTAATGCCTTTTTTCTACTAGTGATAAAAAATGTGTCACTTACTCATATTTGTCATTGTCAATTATTGCTCATTTCCTCTTCCAAGAATTCTTATCGTTGTAACCATTTGGATTACCACACTTTAGGTGTGCTAGTTTCAATAGCAACTGATCTTGTCCTTATAGGACATCAGCTTATATATACATTTATAGCTAGTATATAGGTAATGACATTTATTCATATCCATCTTCAAGATGGTATCATTCTAAATATTTGATTATCATGTGGCCATCTCTATTAAGAAATAAATCATAGATATTTAGGCTAGTGTATGTACCAAACTGATCATCAACATATTTAATTATTCATGTGCAAGGATTACATAAAAGCAATGGAATAAACATTGTCTTCCCCTAATCCTTGCATATGGGGTATACAAATAGTCCAACAATCTTTATATCTCTTGGTCTTTTTAAGCCATAAATTCTTTAGCAATGCATGTATCAAACAAAACAAAATTATTCTTTTCCTTTTGTCCAATTATATGAATCTTTATATTGAAAATTCTCAAAATTAAATTATGGCAATAATGAATACATTTTTTCAACTACGAAACTCATAATGTCATGCTTAATTTCTTTAACTTATCACTATTTCTTGTTCAAATAGATATTTTCATATATAATCAAGAAACTATAATGCAAGCATATTTGTTATTCTATTAATTCCACAAATTCCTATTCACTTCTAGGAGTGAGTAAATCAAGTAATATATGAATCATCAATTCTCACCTTGAGTTCGGTTTTCATATAGAATATTACACAAAATCTTTTGTATATTCTCTTATGACATTGTGCTTATAAAACCACATTAGTGTTGGGAATGGTAGATTATTTAAGTAACATACTTTACAAACTAATAGCAATTTAAAGGCATATACGTATCTTCATGTTATTTTTGAGAGTTTTTACCCTTCATAAATTAAGGAGTTTCATAATCATATATAAAAATTCATGCCTAATTATGACTCTTTCTTATATTTTAATAAAATAGTACTATTTGGTACTTTGCTACACAACTTGACTGGTTCACTATATTCTACCAAAAGCGATATTAACATGATATAATAATCACTTGATTTAATCAAGATGGCTTAGACTCCTAAAGTTAAATATGCAACTGACGAGGGGAAAAACTAGGTCGTTATCTAATCTTCCCTCTGTCAAACTAAATTTATAAACACTTAACAAACCTAAATACGAGTATAGAGGCAAGTCAAGGGTCGAACCCAAAGGAACGGTAATGTTCAAGCTCTTTCAATTATGCGCCTAAGCTAGGTCGAAGACGAAGGTAAGAGAGAATACTAACAACTAACAAAACAAGTAACCAAGGAAATAAAACACTAGGAACGGGGATCAACAAGTAATCATGCCAATTGCAACAACTTGGGAAGAGCATGCCAATCAATAGGAATCAAAGAGATATCTCCTAATTGTTAAGCTAGGGTTCACTATGAATAACAAACTAAGAGAATCACAATCAAAACCAATCGATAATTGCAATTCCTAAATCAATTGTTCATGTCATTAGCAATTACAATGCTATCTAGCATAATTCTCAAGGCCTAATTGAATTACACACATGCAAACCTTCACTAATCACTTTAATCTCAACAATTAATCAACACAATTCCCAAATTAATCACAATTAATCAATCATACAAGTTTCACCCAATTCCTAGCCAAACAATTATTCAAGAATCATCATCTATCAACTAACAACTATGGAAATCAAGAATCAACAAAATATCAAGAACAATTACACTAATCAAGCATCAAACATCAAAATTAAAACAAACAAACATGAAATTAAACAAAGCAATAAGGTGAGATAGAGTTAAGAATGCTCATTGATAATATAGAAGATCTTGAACACAATTGTCACCCTTGTATCTTCAATCTCTCAATCACCATTGAAATCCTTCACTTTCTCTCTCTAAAACTACTCCTATCTAGCCTAATCTAGAGAGAGAAGCTCTCAACCTAAGAGAGAAAACTATTCTAAAACTAAAGAATTACATGAATAAAGAATAAAGGAAACCAAAAACTATATAAACAAAAGGAGAAAAGAAGCTTAAAATCGTAAAAGACCTAGAAACCCGCGCCCGCGGAGGGGAACGGACACCCCGATAGCCGCGCCCGCAGCCCAAGCCCGCGCCCGCGGGGCCAAGGCCCGCACCCTCGGGGAGCCCTCGGGACAACCGCGGGTGCTTACTGCCCAAATACGGCAGTTTTGGAGCTGCAGCAACCCCGCGCCCGCGGGTACTGTTGCCCGCGCCCGCAGCAGTATTCCAGGGCCAACTTCAGAAGGCTGTAACTTCCGATCTAAGAATCTTATGAAGGCGTGCAACCTATCATTGGAAGCTCTTCAAGTCTAGTTTCCAACCCAACTTTAATCACCCTAATCCAATCTGTAGAACTTGAGATATGACTAAAATAATGCACAAAGGTCCTATTTGATACTTTGCAATCCTTCGTTTTCCTTTGTTTCAAACTCAAATTCAATTCCGAAAAGTGCATATTGATCCTAGTGGGTGCTATTTTCAATTCCCATTCATATAGCCCGCGACGTACCTACAAAACAAGACAAAGAAACGGAGAAGCAAGAGAAATAGCCGAGAAATGAATAAAATGATAAGAAAGCCATTAAAAGCATGCATTTCTCTAAACTAACACAAAAACACGCGAATCGAGCATTATTCTCTAAAAACACGACATAAACGACTACAAAGGAGCATAGAAATATAAAGAAAACATAGCCTAAAGGTGCCATGAATGGCACGGATCAGCAACACAATTAATATTTACATTTATGTACTCCAGGACTAATACAAGTTTATTTCTATTTTACCATACTAGCAAATATGCTTTAAACAAGGAGGAAGTTTGTAAGATAATTATTGAACTTGTAAATGAGTTTAATAATGGATATTCAATTTTAATAGTCCATATATTCAACATTTTATCAATCTTTAAGGCAACCATTACCACTAATAATTGAAATTAACTTCAAACACTACTAAACAAATAATGATATCAATCTTCATATGAAAATAATATTTTAAGTGTCGTCTCATTACTACTTATGAAATATAAAAGGCAAAATTCAATGCAAATAAGAATTGAACATCATAATTCAGCCAACTCCAATATACCATATGCATATCAGAGTAAAATTAAAATACGAGACATCAAAAACTTTGAACAATATATAAGTCCACCATCATCCAATAATACTTTATTATAAAAAGGTTGCAATGATAATCCTAAATCAAGCATGTACAATAATATATAAGCTAAGATAGAAATAATCAAGCATAAATAAAAATCTTGGAATCATAAAGATAAATATATGTAAATTTATTAACACATGGTGTTAGGCTGTTAGCATTCTGCAACCTCTTCGGCGCATGCAAGGTACCAAATTGTGTTCTTTGTGCATATAAGAAGTTTAGATAATCTATTTAATCATTTATTTTGATAAAAGCAAGAATCAGTAACACTATATACCACAACTTCAACAAGTGGTGCATATCATATATGCTTTGCATTATGGGAAAACATGTACATGTATAATAAATCAGAATATAGTTCAATCTTAGCATAAAAGGTGATGATTTCATGATAAATTTCATACTAATTATTATTCCAGTAAATACAAAACATTTACCTTGATGATGATAGTTCAATCTTAATCGAATATGATTTATTTTCATATTGTTAAAAATTATTGTATCATAGCCAATAAAGAAAATAATAATAAATAATTATTTAATCACAATATAATTTGACAGTATCATAAACTACAACACTAAATATAAAGATTAGCATAGAAAGTTAATTTGATCCTATTATTTATACTAGTAGGACAAAACGATAAAATAACGTAACCGATTAACTGACTTGATAAGCCGCTTAGGTTTTGATAAACAAGTCTCACTGATGATCAATAAATATCTCAAAAGCATTAATGGAATTTGCTGCTATATAATTCAAAGTCATAGTAACCAAAAAAAAAAATTTGACGAATACAATAATCACAAATTCATTATGAAATTGCTTATGTGCACATGTGAATAGGATAATCACAAATTCATTATGAAATTGATCTAATAATCATTATTGAACAAAATAAAGCGGCAGAAGAATAAATTGCAGATTTGCAGTAGTAGTATGCGTTACTTTAAGTGATACTATTGAATTGATGGTAAATTAAATTGAAATTATTCATATTAGCTTGTACATATAATTATTTATATAAAGCAATCTGAAGTATATGCGTACCTTTGATTGAGATCTAAATTAAAGGATTAGTCGCCTAGTCATCGACCAAGATTAATGCTTAATCGACTATGATTAATTTCTGGCAATTAGACTACATTAACCTAATTCAATCGGGTAAAGCTTTGGTACTAATAACGTGTTATCAAATTAAAGAGTAAGAGGAGATATTAGGGAGAGAATAGATCAATCTATTTTATTCCATACAGTGGGGATATATATACATACAATATAACTAAGGTTTGCTTAGATAACAATAAACCCTAGTTCTAGAACATTCTGAAATGATAAAGGAGGATAATGGATATCCATACAATATTTCATAAAAAAAATGCTTTGTTTGTTGCAAATTAATATTTTCAAAGAAATATGTAGTTAGTGCTTCCTTTTTATTCAATAAATACTGATAATAACAAAATAAACATAAATTAAATTTTATGCAAATTTTTTTTTGGGGGGGGGGGGGGTTTGTTAAATGGTGCCCTTATTTTACTAGGTAACGCCCGTATTTAAATGTGAATGGACAAACATACCTTCATGTGTATTCCATGTTTTTCTTCTTAGGCCTCTAACTCAATCTAATAACAATCACTCCTTACAACAAACCACCACCATCAGACACATCGCCGGAATTAAAATCTTTTTTTAGGGGGGGAATGCCTAATTTTTTCAAAACTCTAGAGGAGAAACGCCTAGAATTTTCAAAAGACCCTAGGAGATTAAAAAATTCTAGGCGTTTTACCCTGTAGAATTTTTTCAGTTTTTTTTAAGTTTTTTATTTTTATCATAAGTTTTGATCTAGAAATTGGATTAAGACAAATAATATATTGTTAGAAATCTCTAGAAGTGTACTTTCTAATCCAATTAGAATCAGATCAATATCATTTCTAGATATTAAGATATGGCAAAAATACTAAGTTTGGTCCAAAATCAATACCCTTGCACTATTTTGATCATATATTAAGATCTAGAAATGATATTATCTTGTTTTCAAATAGGTTGGAAAGTAGACTTTCATAGATTTCGAACGATATATTATTTGACTTAATCTAATTTTGAAATCAAAAGTTATGATAAAATAAAAAACGCAAAAAACTGGAAAATTCGACGGGGTAAAACGCCTAGAATTTTCGAATCTCCTACGGTCTTTTGAAAATTCTAGGCGTTTCTCCCCTAGATTTTGAAAAAAATAGGCATTTCCCCCCCCCTTACCCCAAAAAAATGATTTTAATTCCGGTGATTTGTCCAATAACCTTGCTCTCGGTTGGTGGTCGTTTGTTGCGAGGAGAGGATGTTAGATTGATTAAGAACATGGAATACACGTAAAGGTAAATTTTTCTATTCATATTTAAATGTGGGTGATACCTGGTAAAATAAGGGCATTGTTTAGCTTCTCACTTTTTTTCATAAACTGTTCATCCATTAGTCAACTGATCCACCCGTTTCTTCCGCAGATGATGGATGGACGGATACGGTTGATGGGTGAAGCGGGAGATGGATGGATGTGGATGATGGGATTTGAATGATGGGTGGATGCGGGTGAACTCAACCCGATTCGAATCCGATCCATTGCCATCTCTAGTAATGAGGAGAAAAATTTGTTAATTACTACTTCTAAAAAACGCCATTTGTTAATTACTATCCTATAAAAAGTTTTTAATTATTCTTTAAAATTGATTAATTACTTATACCTTTTACTCTAATCAGCCTACTTAAACTCTTAGTAACATCATTATCCAATTAAATTGTAATTAATTGCTTTTTAAACTTGATTAATTAAACAAACCCTTGCACCACCTCCACACCACCATTGCACCACCTCTAGAAAACCCCCTTACCACCTTCGGTAGCTCCCCTACCATGAAACTCACTCTTTTCTCAATCCCCCATCACGTGACTGGGCTAAGGGGGACGGTAATCAGGGTTGGGGAAAAGGGAGAGAATGGGTTTTGGGGGTTGATGGAAGAAGAGGATTGGTAATTGTGGTGGGGGAGCAAGATGGGGGTGGATTTCGTGGTGGTGAAAGGGAAGGGGAGGGTTCGCGGTGGGGAAAAGGAAGGGAGGTGGCTTTTGCGGTGGGGGAGCGGGAAAAGGTGGATTTCGTGGTAGGGGAGCTCCTGAGGTGGTAAGGGGGGTTGTCGAAGGTGGTGTGGAGGTGGTGCTAGAGTTTTATCAATTTAATTAAGGTTTAAAAGCTACTAATTACAATTTCATGTTTATTATGTGTTTTGTGTATTGCTTATTCCATATTTGGTGATCACAGTTGTGTATTGTGTGTTGCTTATTCCCTATTCTCTACAAGTTTTGTGTATTGTGTGTTCCTGGATCTTTATTTGTGAAGTGAGTTTCTGACCTCTTTGTACTCACTATTTAGCCTTCTGACATTTCAAGAACGTGCTTTTACCTTTTATCTAACTTTTGATCACATCAAAGGAGTTCTTATTTTAATTAAGAGATGCTCTTGTCTTACAATTATATATTTTTTAAAGACGGTTTCTAAATTAACTAGTTGTGAATATGTGTTACACTGAATATGTTCGTAGGAGGAACAAATACAAGCTCAGCCATAATAGTTTGGGCGATGACATTACTAATTAAGAACTCAGCTGCGATGAAGAAAGTACAAAGAGAGCTTCGAGGTTTAGCAGGAAACAAGGGTTATGTATCACCAGATGATCTGCCAAAGCTTGAGTATTTTAAATCCATGATAAATGAAACATTTAGGCTTTGTCTTGCAATTCCAATGCTAATAGTCGGGGAAACACTCGAAAAATGCCCTATAGAAAGGGTATGACATACCAAAAGGTAGTAACATTTTGTTTTAGTTGAATTGATGTGTTATAATTGTTTTTATATTGTTTTAAAAATTTATCTTTATGTAACGTTGATTATCTTTATATAATTATAATGAACTTCTAGGTCCCTAGAAGAAGTGCCTTGTTGTTTTGGTATTGTTACACAGTGTATGGTTCCTACCAGGTATTTAATTTGCTATCTTTTTATAATTGTTGCTATTGATTTTATGATGCTGATTTTGTTGAATTGCTTCTTTATTGATTATTATTGAATTTTTTGGTTGTAGCTTTCTCCTATTGTAAGAATTGGAATTTTGTTAATTTGAAGTTCCACTGTTAATATAGGTTGTATTATGGAGTGATTATGTAGGACGAATAATTAAATTGAATGAAATTAAGTTTCTTTTTCTTGTAATTAATGTGCGATGAAATTTTGTTGTAAAATAATTTGTGGGTATTTGCTAAATTTTTAATATAATAATACAAGAATTATTTTAGTTGTATTCTAAACTTTCCTTTTCCACTAGACTGAATATAGAGGGTGTAATATCTCGTACTTTGATACGTATTTTCTAATTAATTATAATATTCTAAAAAGGGTATTTTAGTACTATTTTGGAGTCAAAATGAAATTTGAATTTTGGCACCAAAAGTATTTTAAAACTTAATTATTATTTTTGGATTTTGGATAAGACTTATTATCCATTTATTTTATTCTAAAAACCGGATTATTTATATATATTTTGGATATTTTAACTAAGAAAAATTATATTTTATTATTTAATTAGGGGGTCCAAAATTCCTAATGATTTGGATATGATTTTTGGATTAATCTAATGTGAAAAATCTAATTTTCTTAGTTAAATTATTTAGTGAACAATTGGTATTCTTTTAGTTAATTATTTTATACAAAATTTATTATTTACACAACTATTTTTAATCCCTTAAATCTAGCAAAATAATTCCCTAAATATTACATAGGGTGTCCGAAATTTTAAGTTATTGAAGCTCAAAAATTTTGGCCACCGTGGTTGGATTTTGGGTGATTTATTTTGGTAAATTGTATTTTTAATTATGTCCGTTAAATCTATTACTTTTCCTTAATTCTTATTTCCCATCTCCTAAGTATTTGATCAAATTTTTTCCCTACCTTATATCATCCTTGATTATTCCCCAAGCAAATTAAACCCCTTTCGCCATATTATTTTTCATGACAACATACTTTCCTTAATATTATTATTCTTAGTTATCTTAATATTAAACTTTCCATAATTCTTAAGCTCTCTTCTCCAAGTAATTTCCTTAATTCTTTTTACCATAATTCTTCCTATCTCCTACCATAATTCTTGCATGATTTAGCCTATAAACACCCCTTGATTCATAGCTAAACACTCACACTAACTTATGTAATTCTCTCTTAATTTCTCTCTAATTCTCTTCTCCTTTTCTTCTTGTTTTCTTGCGCCACCACCACCAAACACCACATGCCAGTTTGCCACCGCCAGCTGCCACCAGCCGCCGCCACCTCCTACGTTGACCACTAGCAGCAGGACACTCCTTACCGCCCGTCTTCTCCTCTTTCCTTGGTTTTTCTACCTCTTCTTCTTCTTCTTCTCTTCTCTTATTTAATTAATTAATATTATTATGGGGGATTTATAAATATTATTATGAG
>NW_018745617.1:1315000-1320000 GCF_001683475.1 Chenopodium quinoa
AGGGCTAAAGCTTTGATTTTTAATATTTAGTGACATGCTAGGGTTTGTTATTAATCTTGTTAGTATCATGCCTAGGATCTTGATATTATTATGCTTTAAAATGATTATTTTAATTATTATGATTGTTCTCATGATTATGATTTTTATTATGATTATTATTGTTATTTTAATTATGATCATAATTATTATTATGATGATTTATTGTGTTGCTTGATATTTATCTTTATTGCTTGATCACACCTTTTATGCATGTTTAAAGAGAATTTGTACTTGTAATCACGCTTAATAAGATAATTAATAATCTTGTTTAGGATTAATATGATTATAATTCAAGTGATCGTCAATAATAGTTTTATTTGAACATTAATATTCAACCAACATAGATAAACAGGTTTAGGGTTAATCCTATTGATTACATGTTAGTCAGAAAGCGCACATGAATACGATCAGAATAAAGTAGAGGCTTATTATTAGGGCAGGTTCAATCTCTTTTAGGTTGGATTTGTACCTTCATCCCCGAACTACCAGTCATTGTTCCAGACCTATTGGAGTTGACGATCTCCTGGATCGTTAAGGGGTGTAACCTTCACCCTGTGAACGGTTTACAAGTTCCTAAAACTTGTTGGCGACTCTTTTGCTCTATCTTCTTTCCCTTTGGACGCCACCGTACTTTAGTGTATGATCACAATGGGGTTCAAGTTTGGGGTAATGCTTGAAATATTCCCTACAAGTATTAGTTATTAATGTTAATAATATTATTAGTTGTAATATTTTTTTATAAATATTATTATTAATATTATGAAAAAGAACATATTGTCTTATACTGTTGTTTTGTTTAATTTGTGTAGAATTTGGAATTTGAAGACGGCGGTTATGGTGTAAATTATAGTGGGAATTTTGTCACGGACGTGTTATTTCCAACGTTTGAGGATGCAATTAAATGGGCGGATGCTGTTTCCATAAATATCAGATTTATTTTTGTGAAATCGTCAGAAAACAAAACCAGAGAAAGTCAGCCGTACCGATATTTGAAATGTGATCGAGCAAGGAGGAGCAAACCAGGGATGCATTAGTTAGGTGGTTTGTAATGTACTTTCACTAACTTTAAACAATTGTAGATATGTTTACTTATAAATGTAACTTTTAATGTACTTTTACTAACTTATTTACGATTAAATGACAAATAAAGCACAATATAAGGCACTTCAAAAACAAAAACATTACATGCAACAAAAACAAAGAAATATAAAGAGCCTAGTTCTTACATTACATGACAAATAAAAAAGAAATATAAAGCACTTCAAACAAGTAATAAAAACAACTAACACAACTAAAAAGCAAACCCTAACTAACCCAAACCTAAGCCCACACGCACCACCAGCACCACCCACACCTAACCCTAAATGACCAGATTCACCCCCTTAACCCACCCCACCTAACCTTAACCCAACCAACTCAAGATCTACCACCCAAACTACCAGCGCCGTCGAAAACCACCCACCTCAAACTCAAAAATTAACAAAAAAAAACAAAAAGATAATTAAAAACAAAACATATCTTAATACGGCCGAACCTTCGATTTTTTTTTAAAAATAAATTTTAAGACGACCAAATTCTACCATGAAACCTCTAGATCTAGGGATTTCAAGGTCAAATTTGACCGTAAAACCAAGAATTTGACAGTATATACCAAGAATTGGACCATGAACCTTTGAATTTGACCATAAACCAAGAAGTTGATGTCGGTGATTCTTGACGGAGAGAGAGGAGGAGGACGGGGAGAGAGGGAAAAGGAATTGAAGAAAGATAATAGAAAGAGAAGGGAGAAGAAGGGCGAGAAGGCAATGGTGGTGTTGTTTGAGGTTGATGTTGATGGTGGTTGTTGCAGTCATGGTGGTGGGAAGAAAGAGGGGAAAGAGAGGAGAGAAGAAAGAGGCAGTGGTGGTTATTGTTACGGTGGTAAGAGAAGAGTAGAGAGAAAGGGGAAGGAGAGAGGCGGAATGAAAAAAGGGGGGGGGGAGCTGCTTTAGGGTTTCTATGTTTTAAACATGTTTATTTAAATTATATTTCGATGGAAAATCCGTTGAAAATTTCCGACAAATTAAAAATCCGTCGGAAATAGTAATTTCTGACAGAAAAAACCGTTGAAAATAGTAATTTCCTTTAGAAAAATCCGTCGGAAAGTGTAAATATTTCGAAGGATTTAGATTCTTTCTGAAATTTTCAATGGAAATTTTAAATTCGCCGAAAATATTCGACGGAATATTAAATCTTTCGAAAATTTCGGCTTTTCTTATGGAATTACCTGTCCGATGGAACTAATCCGTCGGAATTCGACCTGATTCTTGTAGTGAACCAAGGTGAACTTTTGATAGTCAATGAAATTAGAGTTACTGACTTGTCAGGAACTCAGAGACTGTTAGAGTTCCAGAATCTAATAGGAACTTAAGTCTGCACGTCGTTAAAAATCGGTTTTAATGATATAAATATTTACCTAATACGTTCATATCTTTTAGGGATTTGGTTTTATAGAATAAAGATATTTATTTTCTAA
Source organism: Chenopodium quinoa (assembly GCF_001683475.1). Taxonomy (NCBI): domain Eukaryota; kingdom Viridiplantae; phylum Streptophyta; class Magnoliopsida; order Caryophyllales; family Amaranthaceae; genus Chenopodium; species Chenopodium quinoa. The sequence goes on from NW_018745617.1 coordinate 1,317,555, forward strand.
AAATCTCTTTTGGAAAAAGATAAGTTAATTTTGAAAAGTATTTTCAGCAAAAATAAGTTTTGAATAAAATCTAATTTTATGGTAAGTATATCTTTTGTAAAAAGATAAGCTAGTATATTCGGAAAATATAAGTTTGAAATAAAATCTGATTTTATGGTAAATATATCTTATTATTGACAGAATATATTCTTAACAAAAAGATATATATTCAGAAAACTTATGTTCGGAAAATATTTTTTAAACATATCTTTTGATAAAACTTATCTGTTACGAATAGAATGATTTGGGTGTACTATAAATATGCTCATATTTATTCATTCAAAGTTGAGGCTGATGAAGTGCAGTGGTTGTGCTTAATGGTTTAATCCTTTACCATGAAGCTAAGTCAAACCTCTATGTCAAAGTTCCAGTCAGGCTTAGTTTCAGTTTGTCCAGTAAGTTTCAGACAGATCTTTAGTGTTCATCATATTAGTTTTATCTCTTTATTCATTGATATGTATTTAGAGTTATTCTTTGAGATCTTGTAAAGAGAAAAATGGTTTTTTGTTTTTTATGTATTGGGGTGTGAGAGTTCATGAGATTCTCGTTATTATAATTGTAAGAGTGCAAAGTTGGATATTCTAGGGTGAAGCCGAGTGAGCTTCTAGTGAGAGGCCGAGTGAATAGTACTCTAGGAGTGATGTGTGAATCTAAGTCCGGGACTTAGTTTGGGTAAGATAGGATCTTATCGAGTAGCAAGTTCAATCAAGAACTTGTGAAAAAAAAAATCTAATTGTAATAGGTTGTAACTAGGAGTGTTTGGCCTATTATATATAGTGGATTGGTTCGATCTGAAATCCCTTGGAGAGTCAAGGTTTACTTCTAGTTAGGCCCTGGATGGTTTCCTCGTAAAATTTTCTTTGCATTGTCTTAGTTCCTAACAGCAATCAGTTTTATATTCTGCAAAAAGTAGGCACTAGGAACATACTACAATTCACCCCCCTCTTGTAGTATATCATCCAAATAAAAGATAGAATAGGACAGGGTTCACGAGATAGAAAGAAAGAGATGCCAAAAGAAAGAGAGTGAGAGAACAAGGGACTGGAGGGTAGGAGTCAGGAGAAGAGAGAGAGAGTAAGAAAGACTGGGAGAAAAAGTGAATGTGTGTGTGTGTGTGTGTGTGTGTTTGTGTGTGTGTGTGTGTGAGGGAGAGAGAGAGAGATAGAGCAATAAAGAAAAAGTGCAGTCGAGAAAGAGAAAAAGATATATAAAGTGATAAAGAGAGAGAAAGAGTGATATAAAGATAAAAGAGAGAGAAAATTATAAAAGGGATATAAAGATAGAAAATTATAAGTAAGTAATAATTTTCTCTCTTTCAAAGATATATAAGAGGGATTGTTAAATTCATGAGTAAGTAATTTTTTTTATGTTTGTGCAAATATAGAGAGAGAAAGAGTGATATAAAGATAAAATGGAAGAGAAAGAATTGAAAGAGAGAAAAAAGAACCAGGAAATAGAAGGGTTGAAAGAGAGAGAGGGAGAGAGAGAGAGAGTGTGTGAGAGAACAAGAGGATCCAAGAGAGAGAAAAAGAGAAAGAAGAGGAAGTTAAAAGATAGAGAGGGCAATTCAAAGAGAAATGGGGTAGGCCACGAAAAGAGAGAGAGAGAGAGAGGCTAGGAGAAACAAAGCGTGAAAAATTAAGGTAGAGGAGTCGGGAGAAAAGAGAGGGAGGGATAAAGTGCAACCTACAATTTTCAAAGCCCTTTAAAGGATGGAACAAGGAAAAAAGGATTGGGAACTTTCAAACCCTTTTATAATTTTTAAAGCAAAGATAGAACAAGTACAAGTCTAATTAGTAGCACAATAACATAAAAGTTCAATATTATGGTAGAATCATGTTAGATTCATGATTAAGTACTTTTTTTTTTACGTTTGTACAACCATAGGGAGAGAAAGAAAGATATAAAGATAAAGGGGGAGAGAGATAAGGAGATAAAGGAACTAAGAAATAGAAGGGTTGGGAGAGAGAGAGAGAGAGAGGTTACCTGAAAGACATAGAGGGCAGTTCAAAAGAGAGAGGCATTAGGCTAGGAAAAGAGATAGAGGTTGGGAATAAAAAATCTAGAAAAATTGGAGGAGAGGAGTCGGGAGAATAGAGAGAGAGGGATAATGTGCAATCTATAGTTTTCAAAGAATTTTAGAGGGTAGAACAAGGACAAGAAGGATTCGGAATTTTCAAAGCCTTTTATAATATTCAAAGACTTTTAGAAAATGGAACAAGGACAAGGCATCTGATTAGTAGCACATTTAGCATAAAAGTTTAACATTATTGGTATAATCGTATTAGATTCATGAGTAAGTATTTTTTTTTATGTTATTACAACCATATGGAGAGAAAGAGAGATATAAAGATAAAGTGGGAGGCAGAGAAGGCGAGAAAGGAGCCGGGATATAGAAAGGGGTGAA
>NW_018745617.1:1325000-1370000 GCF_001683475.1 Chenopodium quinoa
TAAAATATTTAAAACCAAACTAAGTTCAAAAGTACCCAAAATAAACATAACATTGTTCCATAAAGCCAAAGTATAGGATTTAAAATAGGCTAGGGATATGATGCAGGGTATGAAGGCTGATTATTCTTCAAGTGTCTTGAGAATCTTCTCAAGATCTACCTTGTTTTCTTCTTGCACCTTCTTCAGCATGGCTTCCATGCTTGAGATAGCCTTCTAAAAGTCCTTCCCTTGGTTCAAAATGCTTTTCTCCATGGTTTTCATTTTCTTTGTCATCTTCAGGATCTATCCTTCAACCTACATAAATTTGTAAGACAGGTCATTAAGTAACTCATCATCTCCTTCTTCCACATCACTGAGTTCTAGAGGCTTATTAGCACTGGTCTTGACCTAAGTCCCAACTGAGAGGCTTCAACTCTTATTGACAAGCTCTCTCAGTCGGGAACTCTCCTCCTTTGCCTTATCCTTAGCCTTTTTCCCTTCTTACTTTACACACTTTCCCTTCACCATTTCAAGACTTAACCCCCTTAATGTGTCTTTGTTAATTACATTCTCTCCTTTCTCCTTCATTCGGCCAAAAAAATCCCCAAGTTTCACACCTAGATCTTCAAATGCTAAAGCAAGGATAACAGCATACCCCGCTTTTATGTCCTTTTAAATACAATATTTTGGGTGTTGCATCATCAAGGCAGAAAAATTTATTTTGATTCTTTTTTTACATTAAGAAAAGTAAGGCCATAATTAAATAGCATAGTTCATTTTTCTTTTGTGTTCTAAGAACTAAAGATTTTTTCACAAGATTAAATAGCAGTTTATGTAGTGGAGACAAGTCATTGTGATTCATAACACTCATACCTCTTTTACCTCCCAAATAAGCAATCACTTCAGTTTTAGTATGACCTGCTACCTTCATAATTATAGCCCCCTTCATATAAGTCTTAATTTTCCTCACAAGGAACTTGCAGCAAAGTTCCAAGTCTCGCAGCATCAAATTTCATATAAACACCATTAATATTACCAAAACACACACTATCCTCAAACACACATTCTTTGTAGATATCATCCACAGCTAGGGGGTATAAAAAGTTTTTTGCTTTGACAGAAAACATAATTCCCACCATTGAAACTTAATCAGATCTTGTTATTCTAAGAAACTCACTTTTCTACACAATGCATCATCAATTCTATATCCTACAACATACCTTTTTGCTTGTTTCCCCAAAGCCTTTTGGTCTTCTTCCCTCTCATAATCTTCCTTCTCTCCTTTTACTTAATATGATAGGTAAATTAATGAGGCGGAGTAAAGGTATTGAAGAGTTAGGCTTTAGGAACAATGAACTTATCTTATTTTGAAATAATTATCTAGATGGATTTTCAAATTCAATGTTTATCTTTTCAAAAAAATTTGAGTTAAAACTTGTTATTTAGGAAAGATAATTTTTTAGCAAGGATTTTTAAGTAAGATTCATCCATCCAGTATCATATCATATACATGTCTACGTTAACTTAAAAATTATGTGAAGTTTAATAATTGTTAGTTGCACTGACCTCCAAGAATTTTCCAACGGTGACATTCCCGCTGTATTTATCACACTAAGGGTTTGTTCTCTTATGTTGAAATTCAGTTCAGCTCAGTTCAGTTCAGTTCAGTTAAGTTCAGTTCAGCTTAGTTCAGTTTAGTTCTGTTCAGCTCGTAATTTCCTTCTCTTATAAAATATTCATTTCAGTTCAGTTCAGTTCAGTTCAGCTCAATTCAGTTTAGCTGAGTTCAGTCAACGAGAGCAGGCCCTAAGTTTGTGATAGATGTTTTTTTTTCTTCTTTTGGTCATGTAATTAATAGTGTCATATCTGCGAACTTCAGTTATAATAAATTCAGCTTGATCATCCCAAGTTCTAGTCTCATTTTCTCAAGGCTTTCTCTACTCAAAGGCTTAGTTAGAATATCAGCAATTTGATTTTCAGTTAACAAAATTCTAACTTAATATTTCCGGGTTCCACATTATCTTTAAGAAAATGATGTCTAATGTGGATATACTTAACCTTAGAGTGTTGCACTGGGTTTTCGATATACATATAGCACTGGTATTGTCACAATAAATTGGAACACATTCAAATTTTAGACCAAAATCACGTATTTGTTGTTTCATCCACAACATTTGTGAGCAACATGTAGTTGTGACTACATATTCAGCTTCTGATATGGATAAAGCAATTGCGTTTTGCTTCTTGAAACCCCAAGAGACTAGACAAGGTCCAAGGAATTAAGTCATACCTGAACTGCTCTTCCTGTAGACTAAATCACCTGCATAGTCGGCATTAGTACTATCCTACCAAATCAATTGACTCACTTCTAGGGTAGTAGAGGCATAAGTCATCAGTTCCTTTCAGGTATCTCAGTATTATTTTTACTTCTTTTAAATGGGATTCCTTTAGATTTTCTTGGAACCTCGCACGTAGTCATACACTGAAGTCATACACTGAATGATATATCAGGTCTACTAGCAGTTAAATAAAATAAAGAAACTATCATGCCTTGATACATAGTTTGATCTATGCAAGTTCCAGCTAAGCCTTCATCCAGCCTGATGTTAGTTCCCATAGGTGTTCTAATAGTCTTGAAACTTTCTATTTGGTATTTCTTCAAGAGTTCCTTTACATATTTTTGCTGATGAATCATTATCCCTTTCTCGCTTTGCTTGATTTGCAGATCAAGAAAGAAATTCAATTCCCCCATCATACTCATTTTGAACTCCTCACTCATAAGGTCAGCAAAATACTTTACATATTTGGTAGTTTTTTTCAAGAGTTCCTTTACATATTTTTGCTGATGAATCATTATCCCTTTCTAGACCAAGAAAGAAATTCAATTCCCCCATCACACTCATTTTGAACTCCTCACTCATAAGGCCAGCAAAATATTTACACAAAGTTTCATTAGTTGCACCAAAGATAATATCATCAACGTAAATTTGTACACCAAAATGTCAGTTCCTTTAGATTTCAAAAACAATGTTTTATCAATCTTTCAACGTTTAAAATCATTATCTAACAAGAACTTAACAATCTCTCGCACCATGCTCTAGGTGCTTTCTTTAGCCTATAAAGAGCTTTATCAAGCTTAGAAACATATTTCGAGAATTATGGATTTTCAAATCCATTAACAAATGCACATTTGATGTCCATCTAGTACAAATTAAAACCCAAAAAGGCAGAAAAAGCAACAACAATGCATATAGCTTCTAACCTGGCAACTAGTGCAAACGTCTCATCAAAGTCTATGCCTTCTTGTTGATTGTACCCCTTGAAAACCAATCTATCCTTGTTTCTTACAATGTTTATTCCATTTTCATCAATATTGTTCCTATACACTCATTTAGCCCGATGACTTTCTGATATTCCAGTCTAGAAACCAAGTGCCAGACTTTGTTTCTTTCAAATTCATTCAACTCTGCTTGTATTGCAATGGTCCAGTCTACATCTTGTAAGGCTTCATTATAATTCTTTGGTTCCATTGTGGAGAGGAACAAGAAGAATGCACAGAATTTTCTCATCAATTGGGAACGAGTCTGAGTTCGTTCCTTTCGCAATGTCACTCATGATCAAGCCCACTAGGTGTGATTTTTGGTGTTTCCAATGCTTTGGGGTAAAGTCTCTTATTGGATGCAGTTTTTCCAGTTCAGCATTATTATCTTCCACCTATTGATCTAATGGTTCTGGGTTCTCAGGCTCTTAATGTTCCTGTTGAGGAACTTTTGTTTCAGCTGCTACAGGATTATCAGCTACTGGTTCCTCATGTCGCTGCTTTATGGATGTTGCTACTGGTTCCTTATGTTTCTGCTTTATAGATGTTGATGACTCTTCATCTGGTTCATACTTTTAAGAAAAATTCTCTTTAGTGAACTCCAACTTTTTAATTTTCTAAGTGGTAAACTTTTTTAAAACTTATTATCAATGGTTAATTATCTTTAATAATTCATTGGTAACATTAATGATATAATTAACTGATTCCTTAACCATGGTTAGCTATTAAAATTAAAATAAAAAATCAAAATGACTAAGAAGCCTCTAATTACTACCCTTAACCATTTGCAAAAAAAAAAAAAAAAATTACAAAAAAAAAAATTATAAACCCAAACTCCTCCCTGACCCCCTAACCACCGGCAGCCCTCTCCTTGCCAGCGTCGAAGCACCCACCTCCCGGTCAAAGATGCCCGTCCTGCCCCACCCCAGCTAGCAACGTAGCCTCCCCCTCCCCTACCTAAAACCACTAGAATACCCAAACAGAAACCCCAAAATCCCCAACCCAAAACCCCTAAAAAAACCCTCCCCGACCACTTTAAACTCCGAATCAAGCCCTCCCTCACCCTCAAAACATCGTCACCTAGGGTTAGGAGGGTAGGAAAAGTCCGGATTTGGGGTTTAACGTGGTAGGGGAGGGTTTATTAAGGTTTCGGGTTGGGTTTTTGGGGTTTCGGGTGGTGGGTTTAATGGGTAGGGAGAGGGGAGGGGCCGAGGATGGGTCACGGGCACGGAAAAAGGTCATCTGGGCGCCAGAGGAAGTGGGGGCGAGCTGGGCTGTCGGAATGGTCGGGCGCTTGGCCGGCGGCAGAGGGAGGAGCTGGTGCTGGCTAGGTGGGGTAAGGGAGGAGTTTGTTTTTTTTTTATTTTTTAAAAAAATTATGTAAATAATTTTAATTATAAGGTTAGATTAGTCAATAGTGTTGCAGTTAACTAGGGTTAGCCAAATAATTACATAAAATCATCAATAATGTTACCAATGCATTAGTAAAGCTAATTACCATTGATAATAAATTTTTAAAAAGTTCACCACTTAGAAAATTAAAAAGTTGGAGTTCACCAAAGAGAATTTCCCTACTTTTTTTTTGTTTTTAAAAGAAGAATTTCCCTACCTTTAAACAAGACCAATCTCGAAGTCATCATCTTCCTGTACATCAATCACATAATCAGTTTCATCAAATATTATATGTACATATTCTTCAACACACATCATTCTCTTGTTATAGACTCTGTAAGTTTTATTATTTGAGGCATATCCTAGGAATACTACCTCATCACTCCTTTCATTGAACTTTCCCAAGTTCCTCTTGCCATTGTTGTGTATAAAGCACTTGCAGCCAAATGATCTGAATTATGAGATATTTGGCTTCCTTCCTTTCATTATTTCACACTGTGTCTTGTTGATAATTGCACATACAGAAACTCTATTTAGAATATAGTATGCAGTGTTCACTACTCTGCCCAGAAGTTCCTAGGCAGTCCACTGGAAATTAACATCGTTCTTGCCATATCTTCTAAGCTTCTATTTTACCGTTCAACCACACCATTCTACTATAGAGTTCTAGGAGCAGAGAAGTTATGATCCATTCCATGTTCCTTACCAAACTCGTCAAATTTTGAGTTCTCAAACTCAGTTCCATGATCTGACCTCAGGTGAACTAGTTGACTACCTGTTCTTCTCTGTTCTTTCTTAACAAAAGCAACAAACTCATCAAAAATTTCATCTTTTCTTACAAGAAAGAAACCCCAAGTGAATATAGGAAAATCATCTACAATAACCATTAAATACTTTTTACCACTTCTGTTTTGTATTCTCATAAGACCACAAAGATCCATGTGAATACGTTCCAGTGGCTTTGTGGAACTTATCATATTCTTAGACTTAAAGGATATTCGTGTTCGTTTTCCTTTAACATATGCATCACAAACTTTATTTTTTAGGAACTTAATGCATGGAAGTCCTTCCACAAGTTTCTTTGATCTAAGTTTATCAAGCAAAGTGAAACTTGCATGGACAAATCATTTATGCCATAATAAGGGATCTTCCTCAATGACACTAAGACATGTCAAGCTACTGTTTGGAACTTCATTGAGATCCACAATATATGTGTTCCCTCTGCGAGTTTCTTCAAGATTAATTTTACAAGTGTTATTGTTGATGATGCTACATATAGATTAGAAGTAAAGCTAATTGAGTTACCTTTATCACAAAATTGAGATATACTTAAGAGATTATGTTTAAGACCCTTGACTAAGAAAACATTTTCAATAGCATGGTAACTTGACCTTCCAACCAGGGGCAAAGCCAGGAATAAAAACCTAAGGGTAAATAGTTTCTATTTATTAGTTACTTTAGGGGGCCAGAATACATATTATATACCACTTGGGCCACGGGGGGCCAGGCCTCCACCAGCGCCCCCCCGGTGGCTCCGCCCTGCTTCCAACTCTGCCAATAGCAATAATTTCGCCCTTTTATTGTCTCCAAAGGTCATTGTTTCCCGTAGCAGGCATCTAGTGAGAGAAATTATATTTTGTCTCCAGTCATATGCTTAGAACAACCACTGTCGAGGTACCAAGTGTTATTCCCCCTCATTGGAATCTTCATGAAAACGAAGCGTTAGTTTCTGGAACCAGGTTTCCTTGGATTCCACTGTCTTAGATGGGGAATTAGATTTATTCATCCAAAGTTGTTTAGCATAATCAGTATTCTTAAGAGTGCTTTTAATTCTTTTAGGACCTACTACACGAAGATGTCCTGTTTGACCACAAAAATAACATATCTTTTTGCAGGGCAAATCTATATACTTCTTATTTTTTTCCAGACTTCTTTCTATATCCTAGTCCTTCATTACATTTATTCTGAATTATAAGCTATCCAAGTTGGAATTCCATGGTTTATAACTTTTTTACCTTTCTTACCTCTAGCAAGTTCCTTCTCAAGAATTTCCTTTTACATTTTCACATCTTCCAAATTAGATTTAAGTTTTTCAAAATTCAGATATTGGCTTGAGAGAGGAACCTCATAGTCAGGTGAGTTAATACTTAATTTCAGCTGAGCTAATTCTACATTTAACATTGTGTTATCATGTTTTAGTTTTTCTAATTGTTCTTTCAAAAGGACATTTTTAGATCAAAGAATCTAGTCTGAATATCCATTTTCATATTATCAACCCATTCATTATGTTCTTTGTAGATTTTCAAAGCTTTATCACTTTGAGACTTGGATTTATTTACTTCAATACAGTCATTCTTAAGTCCAAAAATAATGTCCATAAGATTTTCTTTGTTAAAATTTTTAAGATGTCTATAGTCATACCATACCTCAAATTCAAGTTCCTTTAGATAGGCTTCATTATCAGTTTTATTCATCAAACACAGATTTGTTGTTTCCTCCGAGGATTCACCATCTTCTTCATCCTCTGAATTTGAGTCTCCCCATGCAGCAATCATGGCCTTTCTAACATCTTCCTTTGAGAACGATGGCTTGTAGAATTTGTTTTCCTTCATTTGTTCCTTGCCCTTGAATATGGGTTTTTCATCCTCCTTTGGCAGAGGACAGTCTTTAATGAGATGTTCCTTGGAACCGCATCTGAAGTAGGTGATTTCATTGGAACTTTATTGTCCTCGTTTTCTCCTATCTACTCTTTTTCCAAACATCTTCTCAAACTTCCAAACAAGCATGGATGTTTCATAATCATTGTCTTCAGACTCGCTTATGGGCCTTTAATGTAAGACTCTTACTCTTGGAACTTTCAACATTTTCTCCAAGGTGAAGCTTATGAGTTAGCAAGGATTCATTGAGTTATTCCAAGTTGAACTTTGTGAAGTCCTTGGATTCTTGTAGCGCTGTCACCTTTGTACTCCATCTCTCATCCTGAAGAAGACTCCTGAGCACTTTTCTTACCTGTTCATCAATGGGTATGGACCTGCCTAAAGATTCTAATTCATTGACAATGTTAGTAAATCTAGTGAACATATCTTGAATAGATACCTTGTGTAGCATTTCGAATCTTTCATATTTTGACATCAGTAAGTCAATTTTAGAACGTTTAACTTCACCCGTTCCTTCATGTGTTACCTATAATAAGTACCAAATCTCTTTGCGGACTTATAACCCATGATTCTGTTATGCTCATGAGGTCCTAGTCCACAATGCAAAAGTTTCACTGCTAAAGTATTTAACTCATATTTTTCGAAATCCACTTTTTCAAATTTAGATAGTGGTTTAGGATTGCCTCATTTTTCTGTTGGTTTTTGTTACCTCGAAAGTCACTGATTCAATGACCCTCCATACTTGATAGTTATCAGCCTTGATGAATATTTCCATCTTGTTCTTCCAGTATGAAATTGATGAATCACATTTATATAGGATTTATCGGCATGTTTTTGCTAAGTTTATAGTTGCTTTTAGGTCTTTTAGCCGCTTTTATGTAACAATTGCATAATTTGTCCTTTTTGTGCTCTATTACGCTTCGTTTGTATTTTCTTAATGTTTCAGGTAGTTTCTATAACTATTTGGACGCTTTCGGAGTAATTTTGGAAAAATCGGACAACGTGAAAGGATGAAAAGTCGATGAATCGAGGTCCTCAACGAAAGAATTGTGTTTGTGGAAGCTTCGGTTGATATTTATATGCATGAGAGATGATCATAGCATCCACAAGGGTCACTATGCATCTTTTTCGGAATTGAATTTGAGTTAGAAATGAAGAAAAACGATGATTACAAAGTGCCAAAACTGACCTTTGTCCATTCTTTTGATCATATCTTGATTTATACATGTCGGATTGAAGCGATTCAAGTTGCGTTAGAAACTAGACTTGAAGAGATGTCCAATGATAGGTACACGCCCCAAGAAGCCTCCTGGAACAGAAGTTATAGGCGTTTCAATCTGAGCATACAGTCAGCGACGAAGTGCAGCACCCGCGGCCAGGCTTGCGGGTCTGTCCCACGCCCACACGAAGTGCCCAGCACCTACTGCCAGCCCGCAGGCTGTGCCTGCGCCTGCAGGTTCTTCCGAGCAGCCAAAGAAGCCCACGAAGCATCATCACTGCACGTATAACTTGCATTGATCCCTCGACCTCACTTACGGTTTTATGCCACGTCATCATCTATCGCCTAATAGCATTGCAACTTATGTAATTTATATTTTCTTATTTCTTTTCTTTAATTAGTTTTAGATAAGATTTAGGAAGTTTATAAATATTTCAAGGGATTATTATTTTTCCCTTAGGCCGTATTTACATTCGTTTTCTTAGCCCTAGTTTTTTTCTCATGAGCAACTCCATGGATTGTTCTTGAGTTTATTAATTCAATTCATTGAGGTATTTTATTTCTATTTCTTGTTTGTAATAATTTTTTATTCCTTAGATTTAGTTTTAATTATTTCTTCCATGTTTGAGTAGTTTATTTCTAGGGTTTGGGAATCCATGATTATATAATGAATCTTGATTGGTATTTTTAATATTTTGATTATTCATTTCTCTAATTGATAGTGTTTTTCTTATTAATCTTGCAAGTTTATCAATTGTTTGATTAATTACTGTTAATAAGAGTTTGAATCGAAAGATCTTACTTTTAGAGGCTTACCTACAATTAGCAATTCTGATTATGTTAGCGACCGAACTACATATGTTGAATTGAGAGCGTTAAGACCCGACCGTAGGCTTAGCAATTGCTCTAGATAATTGATTGATTGAATTGTTATTAATATTTGATAGATTTAGAACAATAAGCATGGTGAACCATAACCCTAGGTTTTTTTATTATTTGTTTTATTCCTATTTTAATTTAGACTATATTCTTATCCCAATTTCGTGACTTGTATAATTTCTCCATACCTTAGAAGTTAGATTTAATAGCCATCTCTCGTGGATTCAACCCTACTTACCCTACTACATTGTTAGTTGGTTTTGTTAGGAATTTATTTTTTATAGGTGTACGACAACCGATCAGAAATAAATTTGCCATTGAACATTGGTGGTCTTTGGGTTGAGTTCCCTTCTTCAGGTTTCTCACGTGGATTCATTTCTCTAGGAACTTACTCTACAAGGTTGCTTGTTTTATCGTGAGAACCTGCTCTGATACAAATTGTTAGTTTAAATGAACCACTACGAGAGGGGCTGAATTGTAGTAGGTTCCAATTAGGTCAATCTTTTGCGAAATATGAAAACAAAACTTAAAAGGAAGTTAAAGAATACAACTTGTTTTTACGAGAAAACCTTCCAGGGTCCACCTGGAAGTAAAACCTCAACCCTTCTCAGGATTTGCATACAAACTTCACTATAATAGGGAAACTCCTAGTTACAACCTATTACACACAATGACACAGACCTTTCTCACAAGTTCCTCAGTGGACACTTGCTACCTGATAGGACCCTATCCTACCCAACCTAAGTCCCACACTCAGCTATTGAATCTAAGCCAATTGAATCAACAACCGTTGGTTTCATCCGACTTGAAAGATGCTCTCAGTGTAGGTTCACTCAGCACTCCCAAAGTGTCTACACTCATCTTCACAGTAGAAGCTCTCTCGCCTACACTCACAGCTACCAACATGAATTTTAGAGACTTTCAAACTCCTTAACTCAACATGAATCATCAAGAACTCACACTCACCCCAAAAACTAATTACAATACAAAGACTCACTCTAATATATGAGTGTAAAGCTACACATGAAACCCAAAATCACAATGATAAAGCTTAAACCTTTTGACAAACTTACTCTTAAGCAATTAGTGTTTCATGCTCAAAACTCTCCTTGGACTTTGAAGAACTTCTTCCTTATTCATAGAAGATATTAACTCACTGAAGTAGGGTTTATAGAAAATGACAAGTCAAAGATCCAGAATTTCAACCTTATCATATTAAAACCGAAACTAAGTAAACTTAATTTCATTTCCAAGAAAACCTTTTCTTAGTTAAATTTGTTTTTACAAAATATAGAGTTTTATATGAAAAAGATAAATCCAATTAAGTAATATAAAGCAGATTTTAAAAAGATAAAGTCAATAAAATACCTTTTCATAAACTCAAGATTATTATTAACGAATTAATTAGTTTCAAGCTTTGTCTGATTTCTAATAAGTCCCGTGCATATCAACCAATCATATATTTACATCAAACTAAATAATAAACTTATCTTTAATACAACCTAAATTATGAGATCCATCTCTTGCTGATATCTCGAGCTTTGCATTGTTTTTTGATCATTGAGGACACGTTCCAAAATTACACTGGAACCTATTCATTACAAATTGTCGCTCATTTCAGCATTATACTTGAGTTTGATATGTTCCTGTTAAGGAACACCTTGTAGTTCCATCCATCTTAATTCACATAACTTCTATCTAGAACACTTCTTTTGTGTTTACTCGTCATCCTATTCTAGTCCTCACTTCAACTCCCATAGTTTACTTATCCTGTAAACATCAAAACACTAGAAAACTCTAAATAGATAGAACTTTGCTCAATCATCAACATCATCATCAAAAACTCATAAGGTTCAACAATGTCCTAATTTAGCATAGCGTACATATAATCTCTGCTAATCAAAACATTTCATATCCAAATATTTAGCATTTTTGCTAATCTGATAAACTACTGATTAGTTATCTATGACATGTAATGATACTCATATAATTTGAGTATATCGGATTATTTCGAAGGATATTTAGATGCATGTCTTAATATGTTATCTAAGTATATGAGTAATATTTATTATTTATTGATAAATTTGTGACAATAATTGCAGCAAGAAAAATATTAAAAATTTGCTTATGCTTCAAATTATCAACGCTCGATTTTATTTTATAAAACTATTGCGCGCATCACATGCAATGACTTAACTAGTAAATAAAAAACATGTTGTATAACTTTATTATAAAAACAACTAAAAATTACAATGATTGTTTATGTGTGTATTTATAGTTGAAGATACTCAATTAATTATACGACTAATATATGACTATTCGTCTATATCAATATTAAACATCACCATTGTAATTTTGTATGTAGTGTCTTTATATGATTTGGTAGCTATGTTATGGGTGGAATAAAATTAATATAAAGTAAATTCTGTATGTAGTGTCTTTGATTAATTAGTTAAGAATGCATATTGAATCAAAGATTTTGAATAATTTTTCTTTAAAAAAGTGCATTATTAATAAAGGTAAAAAATAGTTGCAATTATATTTAAATAATAGAAAATTATTGATGTTTTGATAAAGAAAAAAATTACAAAATAGTAAAAATAAAATAAAAAACTGAGAAATTCTCTTTAGTAACACCATACTTTTTACTTTTCTCAGTGGTGAATTACAAAAAAAATTATTATCTTTGGTAAACCTAAGTTTTGATTACCAAAGATAATACTTATTTTAATTTAAACTCATTAACCATAGTTAGTTTTTATATTTTTTTAAATAATTAAATTATTTTTATTTAAAAAAAAACCCAACCCCACCTACCGGTGCCCCAGCCAACCCCAGCCCCCTCCCCTCCGCCAGCACCACCGCACTTCATTGCCGACCCCACCCACCGTTTCCGGCACCCAAACCCCTTAACGCCAGCGACCATCCCTCACCTTTGAAAACCGCTAGCTGCTCATCCCCCCACCCCCGAAAACCACTAGCCGCTCACCTTCCACCCTCGAAAACCACCAACCTCTCATCCCTCACCTATGAAAACAGCCAGCCGCTCATTCCTCATCCCTGAAATCCGCAACCACACCTGTAACCCCTTTCCTGTCGGACTCCCCTTCCCCGATTTCCCAATTCACTCTCCTCGCCAGATCGGATCCAAACCCACGACCCAAACTAGGCCACCATCGAAAATCAGCGGCAAAAATCAGGCAAAATCATCGGTTTTTGCGGCGAAATTCAGCGACGCTGCTTCGAGGCGAAGGGCATGGTTTTTGAAACCAATTGGTTTCAAAGGTAGGAAAAGCCCGATTAACATTTTTTATGGTGGGGTATTAGTCGGACGGGGGATTTCGAGGTGGTTTCTAGGGTTTTCGGGGAAAAGGGAGTTGGGTTTTGGGGAAGGGAGGTGGGTTTCAGGGACAGGGGATAGGCGCGTCGGGTTGGGGAGGACGAGGCGCCGGTAAGGGAGGTGGTTGGGTGCCGGCATGGGTTGGGGCATGAGGTGGGTTGCCGGCGCCGGCGTGGTGAATGTTGATCAGGGAAGGGGTGGGGTTTTTTTTTTAATTTAAGTTAATTTTAAAAATAATAATAAAACTAACCGTGGTTAATGATTTTAACTAAAAAGATGTTAACCATGATTTAATATTAACTAAATTGCTTCATTAAGTTCACCATTGAAAATTATAATAAATTAAAGTTTACTAAGGATAATAAGAATTTTTGCAATTTACCACTGCGAAAATTAAAAAGTTTAGCGTTACTATTGAAAATTTCCCAAAAAACTTTAAATCATATTATATAGAAAAATTTAAAAATTATAATGTTTGTAAATTGAAAATAAATTGGCGAAAAATTTGTACATTAAATTAATGTATCAAACATTACTTTATATACACACTCTATAATTTTGCTAAAAATTATTTTATTATTTTCAAATTACTATATTGATAAATTGAAATATGAACTGAGAAAATAAATTCAACAGATAATGTTAAATATAATAGACAATATTATTATTTTGATATATTTTCTTGTTTAAATTCATCAAACTTTATATTTTTTTAATAATTTAGATAGGAATAATATAATGGTTATTTTAGGTTATATATTAGTTTATATGAATATTAGACAAAAAAAAATAGTTTGATGTGAAAATTTTTAACCTAAAGATGATATGTATTACTCCCGATATTTGTTATACTATATATTCACTGATTCAATGATAATAATATCATTAATAATTAAGATTTTAAATATTTATAAAATAAGTGGAGTCAATTGATATCATTAATTTGAAACTACATTCGCCCCTATCTGGTTGAATGACCACTGCAATAGTAAAAAATAAAAGTGATTTATCTTGATTAAAATGTTGCAAAGAAATACAATAATGATGAGTCAAACTTCTAATAAGATATCCTATTAGCCAGACATATACTGATATTTTAAAAAAAAAATCGAATATAATTATTAAAAATGTTGACTAAGTAAATTAGAATGATACTCAATATATGTGATAAAGGTTTCTTAGAGGCAACAATGTTAAAAATCTCCATTATAATTTTGTATGTAATGTCTTTATATAATTTGGTAGCATGTGTTATAGGTGGATTACAATTAATATAAAGTAAATTGTATTAAAATTATTTATAATTTAACAAATTACGTGAAAAAATATTTGATTAATTAGTTAATAATGCATATTAAATTAAAGATTTTGAATAATTCATTTCTCTCTCCTCCTTTCTCTCTCCAAAACCCTAGCCTCCATTGTTGAATTTTGAAGGGGCTTTCATCGATTTTAATCGGTGGAAAGCCCCAATCCTTGTTTCTTTATTGTTTTTTAGGTTTATAATAATGCTTTCTCCTTTTGGGAGGAACTTTTCTCCCTCGAAAGAAAGGGTTTCCGATCTCCTTCGAAAGACAAGGGTTTTTCGACCTCCTTCGAAAGACAAGGTTTATCTCCTCTTTTCGAGGGAGAAATTTCTTAGTTTTGAATCTATGGTAGCAGATCTAATGGATTGTCGTGAAATTATTTCGTTGGTGAAAAAGTTATCAAGTTTTCGAATACGAACAGATGAATCAAAAGGAAAACATCCTCACGGCTACAACGGATCGTTAGATTGTCTCTCCAACAAGGCTGTAGTTTTCAGCGATATAAGCGGGAGATGCTCCGCAGTGCAAGATCTACTCGACGATCGTAGTTTTTATGAAGGAAAATTCTATTTGATTCAATATCTTATGTATTTGTTAACGTCGAATCTCTATTGTAGATGTCGTATGAATTTTAATTAATGAAATATTTTTGCTATTCAAAAAAAAATTAAATAATTTGAATAATTTTTCTTTAAAAAAGTGCATTATTAATAAAGGTAAAATAAAGTTGCAATTATATATAAGTAATAAAAAATTATTGATTTGTTGTTAAAGAAAAAAATTACAAAATAGGCAAAAAAAAAATTAAAATCATATTATATAGAAATTGTTTAAAATTATAAATCTTTATAAGTTGAAAATAAATTGGCGAGAAATTTGTACAGTAAATTTATGCATCAAGTATGACTTTATATACATACTCTATAATTTTTCTAAAATTATTTTATTATTTTCAAATTAGTAAATTGATAAATTGAAATATGACGTAAGAAAATAAATTCAACAAATAATGGTGAAGATAATAGACAATATTATTATTTTGATATATTTTCTTGATTAAATTCATCAAACTATACATTTTTTTAATAATGTAGGTAGAAATAATATTATGGTTATTTAGGTTATAGAATAGTTTATACGAAAATTAGACAAAAAAAATAGTTTGACGTGAAAATTTTTAACCCAAAGATGATATGTATTAATCCAAATCTTTGTTATACTATATATTCACTGATTCAATGATAATAATATCATTAATAATTAAGATTTTAAATATTTATAAAATAAGTTGAGCCAATTGACGTCATTAATTTGAATTTACATCCGCCCCTATTTGTTGAATGATCACTCCAATGGTGAAAAAATAAAAGTGGTTTATATTGATTAAAATGTTGCAAATGAATACAATAATGATGAGTCAAACTTCTAATTGGATATTCTCCCCTATTTGGTTGGATGACAACACCAATTGTGAAAAAATAAAAATGGTATATTTTAATTAAAATGTTACAAATGAATACAATAATGGTGAGTCAAACTTCCAATATAATATTCTAATGGTCAAATGACATATGCTGATCATTTAAAAAAAAATTGATTATAATTCCTAAAAAAATGTTAATTAAGTTAATTAGCATGTTTTTCAATATATGGGATAAGGGTTTTCTAGGGGATTTGTTAAACATCGCCCACAAATTACTACATAAAGCCCACAAAATTCACTTGGTTTCCCTAAATTGCCCTTGACCTTAAAAAAAAACACTCACACTCT
The DNA here is from genome assembly GCF_001683475.1 of Chenopodium quinoa. NCBI lineage: Eukaryota > Viridiplantae > Streptophyta > Magnoliopsida > Caryophyllales > Amaranthaceae > Chenopodium > Chenopodium quinoa. The sequence goes on from NW_018745617.1 coordinate 1,340,864, forward strand.
CATCACTCACACTCTCATCACTCACACTCTCATTGCTCATCTTCTTTCAACCTCTCTTAAAAAAAAAAATTCAAAATAACGGCAATGTCGAGGCGGCAAGGCAAGGAAGTGGCGGCGGCGGCGGAGGGAAGGATGTCCCAAGGTGGAAAGGTATATTTTGTTAAAAAAAAAAAAAAAGGGGGAAAACCGCCGTGAAAGCGGTGGGGCGCCCTGGCTGGACGCCCAGCCGGCGGTGGTGGCGCCAGATGCAGACGCCGCCACCAGTTGGCTGGCGCCTGGGCTGGACGCCACCGCCACGGTTGCGGCGCTTAGACTAAACGCCACCACCGTGGCGGTGGCGTCCAGCCCAGACGCCAGCCAACTGGTGGCGGCGTCTGCATCTAGCGCCACCACCGCCGGCTGGGCGTCCAGCCAGGGCGCCCCCCCCCCTTTTTTTTTTTTTTTTTTAAAAAATTTTTCTAAAAAATTGTTTTTAAATTTTTTTTTTTTTTTTTTTTGTAATATAATTTTGAATTGTTTTTATATTTTGTTGTTTATTTTTATATATTTTTTCAATTACGTTGTATTTTTTCTACGTTTATATTTTGTTTACTATTATTTGTTTGTTTTTAGTGTATTTGATTTGCGATGATGATTATTTATCGTATAAATTTTTGTATGTTTATATATTTTAAAATTTTGTGTAGGGTCGTCATGGTGGGGGGAAGAATATAGAGCTTCTTAGTAGAAGTTATTCAGTGGAGAGGTCGGGGCATAGACATGTCAGATCCCGTGGTATTTCGGCCTCAGTTCGTAGAGAACGGATCCACCGTCGGGATGAGGATGACGATGACGATGATGATGCTGAGGAGGGTGACCAGGAGGAGGAGCAGGAGGAGGGCGCAGATGAGGATGAGGATGTGGACGATGGCAGTGAACCGTATGATGATTACGGTCCATTCAGTCAGAGGGTTGATGACATGTACGAGACACATATGGTGGAGGTGCGTAAGGGTAGGGGTGGTAGATTTGTTAGTAGATCTGGCACATCATCTGCGTCCACTGTCTCTGGGTCAAGCAGGAAACGGTCGAGGGCGGGTAATGATTCTTGGGTTGTTAGGAGTGAGGTGCCCGGTGGGCCTGTTGACGGGAGTGTGATTCCTAGCTTTCTAGGACACATAGCTGCCCGTATTTGGGAGGACCAGGAGAGGCCTTCAGTTACGGGGTTGTTGAAATGTCATACCCGGGAAAGGACAACATGAGTGCAACAGGGAGAGTTGTGGTTGATAGTCTGGAACATACCCTTGCGCAGTGGGAGTCGTCGTCGAGGAGGGATTACTGATGGTTATTGTATTTTATTTATAGAACATTATTTTGGACATTATGTTGTGAAATTGTAACATTTTAGATTGTTCTTTTAGCTTCCAACTTAAACATATTATCAGTGCTGTTTTTAAATTTTGATATAACCGTTCGTGGATCCGCGCAACTTACCCATGCAACATATAGAATGCAGTAAGCAATACAATATAAAATATTAATGTTCTCATTAAAAGAGCAACGTACAAATAAGATTACAAATAAAGAATGTACACAAGAAAAACTAAAATGCAGCTAGGGTGTTCCATTCGTGGATCCGGTCATTATATAGCGCATCCCAACCCTCTACGCTCGCTGTGCGAATGTTGTACCACCGAGGTATAATCGGTGGCACCGGAAAATCGGTTGACATGTCTAGTCGGATGAAATGTCTGTATGACGACCCAAGAAACGCAATAGCTAGCTCTCTGACCGGTGTGGTGACAGTCTCACGCGACCGCCAAGGGAGAACCGTGGTACAAGGATAATAAGCTTGACTATGCACTCCCAGGCCGAAATGCATGACTGCGCATTTGTAAATGTTTGCAACGGCAAACAGATCTAGGGGCGCGTCAAAATAATGATTTTCGCCGCAAGGTCCACCTCCCCACCGGATACGTCGGAGAGCGCCATCCAAGTCATCCTCGTACACATGACGATAAACATTTCGGTTAGAGGCAATTTCGCTGTACATCAACTCACGCACCAAACCGTAGTTGTCTTCGCCCATTTGAAAAATATCAGCCACGACCCGGAATCCGCAGTTACCATCTCCGATTACATCATTCCACCCTTCCACGTACGACATGATGATCGCAGGTATCCTTTCCTTGTACGGAAACTGATCAACATCGTTTCTTCCTATTCACCAAATAATTAATTATAGACAGTTAAGAAGACAGGAGTAACACTTTAAAACTATGTGCAATAAAAACAACCAAAACGTACCAGTTCTCAGGGGCATATTCACATACGATGAAGATTGACTACGACTAGATGAAGATGTCCGACCACGAGAACGACCACGACCATGACCACGGATATACTCAAACGCACTCCTGTTCCGCCGCTGTCGACCTCGAGGACGGTCAACTCCTTCGGGTTCCTCATAATCTAAGTTAGACGGGTGGAACATGTCATGAAGCACATGAGTAGCGTCACGAATAATAGAAGGATGGCTGGAGGACACTCGGTCGTACATCGAACGGAACTGCTCCAACTCTTCCTGTTCACGGTCGGCCGTTTGATTGTCTGCATGCTCACCAATAACAAGCGTCCTCCAGAATGAATGGACCTGATCAACATGTAATGACGCCCTTTCTTCTGTAATAACGCGATGAATGGTGCATGCGCAAGGTAATCCATGAGTTACTGAAATAGTACACCCACACCGAGCATACACTTCGTCAGCCAAGTCCCTCACCCTGTTCAGCTCAGTGAGAATCAACCCCAAGCAGTAGTGCGACACACGACCATGGAGAATCTTAAATATAAAATGGCTATACATCGTACCATGTCGTCGTCTGGAGTCCTCTAGAGAGTTCCTGATGTCGTTCTTCTGAGTTTCAATTGACTTGTTCAGTCTAGCGAACAGTGTATCCAAAGCAGCGGTCGATGAATCAATCCAGTCCTTGGTAGCTCTATGAGCGCTCTCAACTCTACATGTTGTAGTGTTCCCAAAATGAAGTACCTGGTTTGTCCAATATTTGACAAACTTTTCCCTATGAGGGACCCATTGATGCATCACATAGTCCACCAGTGCCGGACACCACTGGTACGAATCCCTGAAGTTAGCCAATGCTCGCTCATACGCTTCCTCTGTGGTAGCCTGTAGGATCTTCCGCCACTTACCATTCACCAATCTCTCTGCCATTTCCAAATTCTTCCTGAAAAGGTTGTAGGCTTTCACTTTCACGCAGTTGTTGATGTGCCATGTGCACAATAAGTGGTTCGATTCGGGAAACAGCTCTGCTATGGGGGCAAAGAGACCTCCCTCACAGTCGCTGACGATGGCTGCTGGATGAACATTAGGCCCGATGTAGTTTCTCAGCTTCTCCAACACCCAATAATAACTTGGAGCCGTCTCATCCCTGATGATTGCATGACCAATCAGAAAGTTCTGGTTCGTTGGAGCCATCCCAACCATCTCAACCAGAGGGAACTTGTACTTGTTTGTCTTGTACGTTGAGTCGATCAAAATCACAAATGGCCAAGACTTGATCATATCAGCACAATCAGGATGCACAAGGAAAAGATGAGTCACCTCCGCTGTATCTTCATCAGAATCAAACCAGAACAGGTAACCACGTGATTGTGCCTGGTGTAGCAGCTGCTGTATAGGGTTCCTTCCCTCTGACCGTTCAAACCTGAGTTGCTGTCTGACGTTGTAGATGTGTCTTCGGTTTGGATGGTCTTCTGGAAATTTCTCTAACACGGATGCTAATATTTTAGCAGGCTTCACTTGAGCATCACTCATTTCTTTCACAACTAGTTTCGCAGCAGGACTTAAGCCGCTCAGTTGTCGATGACCCTCTTCATATACTATCATCTCATGGTTGTGATACCCCCATTTAGAGTAACCTATAACTTCCCAACCGTCACGACTCCGTAGTTGTCGAACCTTTACTCTGAACTCACACCCACAACCTTTCCGCTTTGTGTCAAACCGAGTGGCTGTACGAAAATCTCTTTCTTCTCTTTTGCGATAACGGTCACATCTCAAAATGCGATCCATTCTACCATCCCGTTGAGATTTATGAGTTGCTACTACCAAGCAAAATCCAGCTGCAATTGCAACCTGTTTTGCCCAATCAATCGCCTGTTGAGCTTCTTCGAATGGACCATCATGTCCAAATATCCCACTGTAATCATTTCCGTCTCCACCATATTCCTGCATCAATTATATATTACAATAAATACATTTAACGGATAATACATTTAATTTCTATATTTCCACAGAATTAACACAAAAAAAAACATAATTATATATAATCAAACTTAATTTTTATAAAAACCCAATTCGAATTTTCAAACTAAATTTCAAAATATACCATTTCGAATTTTCAAATTTAATTTTAAAAAAACCTATTTCAAATTTTCAAATTTAATTTACAAAAAACCCATTTCGAATTTTTTTAAAAAATCATTTTCGATTTTTTTTTTACAAAAAAATTAAACAAAAAACAACAACAAAATCAAAAAAAAAAAAAAATTAATTATTAAAGGTGGCGTCTGCCAGGGCTGCCACAGCCACTGGACTGGCGCCTGGCAGGGCCGCCTCACCCAGTGGAGTGGCGTCTGCCCAGGACGCCAGTCTGGTGGTCTGGGCTGGACGCCACTCAGGTGGTCTGGGCGTCTAGCCTGGACGCCACTCTGGTGGTTCTGGCGTCCGGCTTGGACGTCCAGGCTACGGTTTGGGCGTCCATCCTAGGCGCCGTAGCCACTACGACGGTAAACCGTGAATTTTAGCGGTCACTGACCTCGTTTTCCGTCGACGACGACGTACCTCCGGCGTCCCCCGCATCTCCGGCCTGCCATCCGGTCTCCCCCGACGAGCCAATACGGCTCCACATTTTTTACACCGAGATTATCTCAATTTTAGCAAAAGGGCATAATGGTCAAATCATAACATATTTGTGGGCTTTATGTGGTAATTTGTGGGCGATGTTTAGCGTTTCAGGCAGCAGTCGCTGCACTCAATTTTCAACTAATATTAAAAAAATTCGAAAGGTAAACCATAACTGATAAGAGTTTTAAATTATTTGAGTAACATTTTTAGAAGTTAAGAGGAGTGATAACGTTAAAGAGAAAAATAAGGGAAATAATGAAACTAGAGAAAACCAAAACTCACGCATAAATATGTGGGAAATGTGTCAATTACTACCCAAAAATACGCATTTTGTAAATTACTACTCCTAAAAAAAAGTTGTTAATTACTACCCCTAAAACTGATTAATTCAGTGATTGCACCCTTTTTCCCTAATCAACCCTTAATTAGGTGATTTAACATCTTAATGACATCATTGTCCAATAAAATTGTAATTTGTTGTTTTTAAGCCGTGATTAATTAAATAATCCCTAACACCACCACTATACCACATCTGACAGCCCCCTTACCCCATCCCCACCATCTCCGGCAGCCCCCTTACCCCATCATCCTTGCTGACGAGCTGGTAAGCAGCCTACCCCCGCCTGGCAACCACCCAATCCTAAACCACCCATTGCACCACATCTAAACCCCCAAATATCCCTCCTACCCTCGAAAAATCCCCCTCCCCACCCGCCGAAAGCCCTAACCCCCCCCCCCCCTTACTAGAGAACCCTACTGGGCCCTCCCTAAGGCTCTTCCAAACCCTAACGCCCTAAAATTGAAACCATTAGGCTTTAGGGTGGTGATTGCGGAGGCAGATTAGGGAAGTCCAAGCAAGGTTTTTGGGCGAGGGGAAGGAGGTCAGGGCCGCCACGAATGGGGAGGGGGGTATCGTGATAGGGAGGTGGTTTAAGGGTGGGCGGATGGTGGTTTTAGGGTGGGGACCGAGAAAGGGGTGTTGTCATGGTAGAGGGTTGGAGGAGGTAGGTTCGATAGTGGGTGGAGGGTGGCCGGAGGTGGTGTAGAGGTGATTCTAGGGTTTAATTAGTTAATTAAAGTTTAAAAACTACTAGTTACAAATTATCCGGATAATGATATCATCAAGAGCTTAAATTGCCTTATTAGGGAAAAGGGTAGCAACAACTTGAATTAATCAGTTTTAGGAATAGTAATTAACAACCTTTTTTGGGGGGTAGTAATTTACAAAATGCGTTTTTTTGGGGTAGTAATTGAAATTTTTTCCTAAATATGTATAAGCTAAGTTTGCATTACACCTAATCTCTTACTTATACTTTCTACGAAATCCTTAACATATTTCGTTTTTTATTGGGCAATGTATTTAACTATAACTTTTTTTATGTAGTGTAGAGATCGGAGGGGTCACTACTACACCCACTACGTCACACACAAGACAATTAACTCAAATTCAATCCAATCAATCTAAATTCTCACACAAACAAAATAACACAACCAAGACATCAATTAAGCAGTAGCAAAATTATAACAACACCAACATTAATCGGAAGAAATTAAACAATAATAATCAACACAACACACGGAATATATGTGGAAAATCCCTTTGATGTGAAGGATAAAAACTACAGGACAGTTTAAGGAGTCCACCCTACCTTATCTTATTGATAATTGAAGGTAAAATAAACTCAAATCTATCTACAAAAGGTTTAATAACCCACCAACAACAACAAACAATAAGAGAACAAAATTAGAGAGCAAAAGAGAAGAATTCACCCAAAAAGATAGCAGTTCTGTCCAAACATTTTTCTGACAAAACCAGAGCTTAAAATGACGATCCAATTGTTCAAAATGAAGCCCTTGATGTCAGGAGTAAGCTTTCAAAATTTGAGTACAATCCAACGGTGAAAATTTTGACAAGAAGCAGTTTTATAGAGGTTGCCCAAAAAAATCCAAAGTTGGAAGCTCTTCACAAGAACCCTCACTCTCTCTCTCTATTTTGTCTATATAATATGCTCATCTACTAAATTCATACTTGGTCACTTGTTTGCCACAAGATATCCCTTCTAAATCTTTCAAGAGAAGCCACAAAAGTCATCCCAACAGTTTATAGGAGAAGCCACAACTTAAGTCACTAAAATTGGACTTAATTCAAGGGAAATTTTGTCTAGAACTACCCTAAAGATAGGGCCAACCCGTTTTTTTATTTGTTAAGAACTATCCACAAGTTAAGAAAAGTTTGGGGTAGCTCCACCTATTAGTTAAGATGGACTACTACGAGAGGAGGGTGAATAATAGAAGGTTCCAATTAGGTAAACTTTTGCAAAATTTAAAAACAAAATATAAAAGGAACTTAAATAACACAACAAGATTTTACGAGGAAACCTTCCAGTGTCTAACTGGAAGTAAAACCTCGACCCTTCTCGGGATTTGCAAAACAAACTCCACTATAATAGGCAACTCTCCAAGTACAACCTATTATTACAGACCTTTCTCACAAGTTTCACCACAGACACTTGTGACCTGATAGGACCCTATCCTACCCAACCTAAGTCCCACTTAGGTTCACTCAGCACTCCCGGAGTGCCTACACTCAACTTCACACCTGAAGCTCACTCACTGTGCTCTCACAGCTACCACTTGAATTTTAGAGACTTTCAAACTCTTCAACACATACGAATTTTAGAGAATTCAAACTCCTAACTCAAATGTGAATTGTCAAGAATTCACAATCATCCCAAAACCAATTACAACACAAAGAATCACTCTAATATATAAAAGGAAAGCTACACACGAAACCCGAAATCAAAATGATAAATCTTAAACCTTTGGCAAACTTACTCTAAAAAACTAAGTGGTTTTCACACTTAATACTCTCACTTTACTTCACTGCATCACTTCCATATTTGTAGAAGTTCTTCAGCTCACAAAGTAGGGTTTAGGTTAAATGATAAGTTCAAACATAATTTCGTTATTATCATTTCAAAACCGAAACTAAACAGATTAATTTCGTCTTTAAGAAATCCTTTTTCCAATCAAATTTTTTTTATTTAAAAGATAAAGTTTTATGAAAAAGATAAAACCAATTAAACCAGATTTTTATAAGATAAAATCAAATAAATACTTTTTCATAAACTTATAATTATCTTTTACGAATTAGTTGAGTTTGCCAAGATTTATCTGATTTTTAATAAGTCCCATTCATAACAACCAAATATATGTTTACATCAACCTAGAAAACAAACTTATCTTTTATACAACCTAAGTTATGAAGTCCATCTTTTTCGGTTGATATCTCGAGCTTTGCTTTTATCCTTGGTTGTTGAGGTCTTGCCCCAACATTACACTGGAACCAGGTCATTACAACACATTGATAAGTTTCTGTTAGGGAACTCCTTGTAGTTCCATCAGGTGAATTCAGAAAACTACTTTCTGGAACTCTTCTTTTGACTTTACTTGTTATCTTGGATCTTTTAAATTTCTTTTATCTCAGTTCCTACTTCAACTCCCAGAATTTACTTCAACTCCTAGAAAATCCTTATTAGATGGAAGCTTGCTTAATTATAGACACCATCATGAAAACCTCATAAGGGTCATAATAACCGAAACCTAAAACCCAAATTTAGACATCCTACCAATTACAATGGCCCATTATACATCCTACCAATTACAATGGCCAAATAGTAATTAAAATACAATTGAATTCAATTTCAAAGTCAAAATAACCGAAATCTAAAACTCAACTGAACCCCTAAACTCTAGATATAAAAACCCAAATTTATTTGAACCCATAAATTCTAATCAGAATCACTAATTTACACCTAATTATTGCGTTCAATTAAAACTTGTAAACACATACAATAAACAATGAATTAAAAGGAAAGTGCGAAACATTACTTGAATAATTGAGAATTTATGTTCAATTGATTGAGTATGTTCACGTGAGAATGGAGGGGAAATTAATTAGGGAATAGAGAGAAGGTAATTAATTAGGGGAGTTAATTAAATGGGAAAAGTGAAAAAGTGGGTCCAATAACGTCCTAATTAGACGGAAAACGTTAATGGGTAGACGTTTGGTAATTTCTGGATTGTTCTAACCAAATTTTTTTAAAAAAAAATCGTTAGTTGTTCACAAATTACTCTATCTTTAAGGTAGTTCTAGACAAAATTTCCTAATTCAAGCTAGTAAAATGTAATAAAAATGAACCTAGTAAATTAACCAAAATAAGATACATTTTACTTCAATTGAGCAAGACCTATAACATGTAGTTCATCATCTCCAATAGGGCCTAATTTAAGCTAGACAATTTATTGCACGGAGTTTTAAAAAAATAGTCATAATAATATAAAGAAAAAGATCTAATTTATACTTTCAATTTCTTTTACTTTTTTTAATTCAATAAACAGAATAATTTCAATTCAAGTATAATTTTATGTTTTTGTTGGCTATTCTGGGTCGTTTGGCCAGGCGTGAAAACTTAATCAACATTGAAATTCACCATGATAAAGAGTAGTTTATGTGGAAGAAAGGATGGAACTACTAATAATTTATTCTTCCAATCATCCAATGACTTTTCAAAGGATATGTGTGGAACTACTAATAATTTATTCTTCTAATCATCTTGAGTTGGCTTGGTGTAGATGAGTCGTCATCAATCAATATAGCTTAAACCCGGCTACTAGTATTATTTACAAAATGATTGTCTCAGTTGCTATCTACCTCATTTTGAAGGAAAGAAATGCTAGAAGATTTCAACCGAATAAAAAAGATAATGCAGTTTTTGTGAAGAGAATTCAATTGATTAAGTAGTGTTGTACCTTGGCTTTTTCCTAAAAGTTAGGTCTTTCCTGACCGTTGGCAGTGATCATTTGTATATATTGTACATACATTAATATATGCATGGCATACATATCTTAGCTTGTTATGTTGATAACGAATTAACGGGCATTGCAGTAGGTAACAATGCAAGTAATATGACATTTCCTTAATGACCTGTTTGGTAAATGGATTTGACCCGATTATGTTGTTTGGATATACTTAGAATTTGGAAATTGAAATTGCCCAAATTCAAGATTATAAAGACACGAGTATATTTTGATATATTGAAATTACAATCCTAAACATGTCATTTCAAATTCTAATATGCAATAAATTCATACAAAAGTTTTCATCCCCTTCTCCAATTTTTTCTCTCTCCTAGGGTTCTTCAACATTGAAGCACACACAAGTTCTCTCGCCCATCTTCCATTAAAGCGAGCTTCAAATTTCCTGCTCGACCATAGTGTAACTTATTTAAAATAGCTGAAATTTAGTCGACTAATTTCTAAAATTTGCAACAACTCTTTGAATTCTCCATTGAAGCGGTGCGCGAGCTTTCTCTCTCCTCCATTGCACCAACATTACAACTTGATACCAACATTGCAGCAAGCAAAGCAAATTTGGGAATTTAAGATTGACGAAAAAGAAAAATTTGGGAAGAGATGAAACTTTGGGAATTTAAGAGGAAGGGATGAAAATTTGGGAATTGAAGATTGTGGCGGAGAAAGAAAGGAAATCCGTGTGAATTAAAAGTGTAATTTCATTTTCTTAGAATTTGAAATTCAGGATTTCAAATGCTGAAATTCAATTCCAACATTTAAAATGAATATCTTGTTTCCAAACACACAACCTAAGAGGAAAGTACTGCCAGGATGTATTATACAAATTTGCACTTCACCCTCTTTTATATCAAGTATAACAAACCTTAACTTACAAGTTTTCTCTAAAATTGTATAATCAATCATGAGGACCAAAATAAAAAAAAATAAAAAAAAAAAAATAAAAAAAAAAACCCAAAATAAGCGGAATATAACAATGATCGTGTTTAAAAACCCAGCTATTTGCAGCGAGTATAAACACTTTCAACGGAAACGACATGAGAAATTGTTTCTTGAATCCCAATTTTAGCCATATACCTTTCAATTCCCAGCTAGAACAGAAGTTAACTATCCGTGAACACAGCACACCAACAACTCACAATCATGAACAACCCAGACAAAATATATAGTGGTCAGGTGAAAATCATCATTTAATCTGTGTACAAAAGATTTGGCACCCAAGAAATTAGCAAGAAAATTATATCCACAAGTCAGCGTGTATGTCTGTTAGTCGCCAAAAGCAAAAGTGAGCAGAAAATCTGAAGCTATCATCTAATTTTGTTGTATAGTATACTGTCATCTGGATGCCTTGTCTTCTCTCTACCTGAAATTGCATAACAAAGGGCACATATCAGCAGGTTTGGATAAATGCTATTTCAACTATCCAGAGACATGAGATCAATATTGGCGATGAACCACCCTCAGGGCGAACTTCTCAAACTTAGAGAATCACAGGCCAAAATATTTTGAGGGGAAGGGGGAGGGAGAGTAACCTTACTAATGACGACTTCTCTGTTGGGACCTTCCGCACTTTAAAAAATTGCTCAGAGGAGTTTTCGGTACTGGAATCAACTTTCCCAAGGCAGCAAGAGGCCAACTAGTTCAAGAAAACATCAGAAGAAAACATCAGTCAAAAGTTATTTTAAAGCTCATTGTCAAAAGAAAGTGGTAGTGAACCCTAAAATGAAACTATACGGAATTAACAAGTTAGCCAATACATGACATAAACATGGTTTATGCTGAGTAGAAACAGAGGTGAAATAAAAGCATACAAAGAGAAAAAGCTTATGCGGAGGGAGGAATACAAACCCAAAAAGAGTGGACAAGGGAAAAAAAAAAAAAGGTACCTGATAGCACCAATGACAACGCAGACAAGCCACATCTGCCAGTTCAGCCTTACAGTTTTAGCAAACTTGCCAAGGAACTCGACTATGACAATCTGCAATATACATGACACAACGAAACAAACCCAAAAAGAAAAATTAGAACTGCCAACTTAAAATAACAATTAGTTCATACACACAATTTCACCAGCTTTACCTGAAGTACTAAAGTTACTGCTATTATTCCCATGAACAATTGATTTTTAATAACTCCATCAAATATATTGACTTGATCAGGCTTACGAGCATTGAACTCGTTGAATATCTGTGCAACATCAAATTGCATCAAAGTGTCAGTACTTCGGCAACCTAAGTCGGTGAATTTATCCAAACACCAAAACAGAACAATAAGAAATCTAAGCAGATCCCCCCCCCCACCCCCCTCTGTTTTTGGCTATTAACTGAACAACATTTTTTTTCGTCAAAAAGAGGATTTGATTTATGAAAGGATTTCGTGATGGTATCCCAAGTAATTTTTGTCCTCTGACATTTCATATTCACTAAAATGCTGAAATCGTAGATACTAGAATATGGCTACACTCTGAATAATTGGCCACACAAGCTGCATTGCAGTACAAAAAAGAAATTTCCACTAGCACTCACCTGACAAAGGACAAATGCATTGAAGATCACTGTGTTCTTTACTTGGTTAGCAAGTTCAGTGGTATCATGCCGCAAATGTAAGATATTTCGACCTTGGAAGTTGAGTATAAGCAGAACAATCACTTGATACACAGCCTATGATTTCATTTTTTAAAAAAAAAAAATCAAAAAATCAGACAATTTATAACATGCAAAAACATTGAACATAAACCAGTTCAACTATAAAAGGATAATCTGAACTTTATGCAATAGAACAAAGTGAGAACTGGACCTGTATCAATAGATTCCTCCACATAATATTTGTTATAAGAGGCTCCCTACAAAAATAGTGTTAAAGATTGTTATTTTCCAGAATACTAAAAAGAACAAATTTAGATGAATTGCTTGATAACCAGTTCACGAAGTCTTTAACACTAAGGAAAAGAAAGCAACAAGGCCAAAGAATAGAAGCAATCCCATAGAATTTACAGCTATATAATATGATGCTATCAGAAGACAACAAACATTTGAATATTTATGTAAATAAGCAATAGAAGGTGTATTCTGCTCCTCAAGCTCATATAATTCCACACAAAAACTAGCTTAACCATTCCATATCTCCATAGATCTAATTATGCAAGAAAATTTGGATTGTATTATTTTTTAAAAAATAAAAATTTACAGCTTTTTATAGTCAAATGTTTCCCTGATTCTTGGATTTCGAGAAATTCCACTTTCCTTGTCTCCACTCTTGAACCAAACTCATCCATTTAAAGATTGATTTCACTCCCACTCATACCTTACAATATGGCTTGTGTTATGTATGGGTAACAGCTGATACATCAAAATATAGTCAAGTTGAAACTCATTTGCAGAGAAGCTTCATGATGCAAAGATTGCAAACAAGAGAAGCAAGTATATGGATGGACAGTAGATTTCCTGTATTATAACAAATCATATTGAGCAGAATACACGTATGTCCAAAAATTAAGCTTCCAGTACTAACCTTCGACCAACAGGAGGTCTGTGCATAAGATGATCTGTAGGTGGTTCTGTAGCCAATGCAAGTGCTCCTAGAGTATCCATTATCAGATTGACCCAGAGAAGCTGCAAAATAATATAATATTACTGAAGAGTGAAGACAGTCATTGAACAGATTTTACACAACGCAAGACTAGGATATGCACATATCCTTCCAAAGAATAGAAAGAACAGGAGAGAAGGCTACCTGTACAGCATTCAATGGGACATCACCAGAAGAAAATGCAGCAACAACATTTATAATGAGGGCAGCCACGTTGACTGTAAGTTGGAACTGAATGAATTTCTGAATGTTTGCATACACAGATCTACCCCATCTAACAACCTGAAAGAGTTTAAAGCATTAATGTAATCTAATCATACACAACATACAATAATATGAAAAGAGAGAAAGATAAAAGATTCAGTTAAAGAAGCCTCTAGTAGCAAACATAAAGTTGATAAATATAATCTTGTCTTGACCTAAGCTTTCAGAATATATATACAGCAAGTTTAAGTTGATTGGCATCTCCGCAACATCATTATATTTTCAGAGACCACATGCATCATGACCACTAAGTGTAATGAGAATTACTTCTTTCGATCAACAGACTAACAGGGACAAACCTACCTTAACAACAGAAGCAAAATTATCATCCAAGATAATGATATCGGAGCTTTCTTTTGCCACTTCAGTACCAGCAATACCCATTGCAAGACCAATGTCTGCCTAGAGCGAAAAAAAAAGGCAGAATTTCAGTTATACCAAATAAGAAAAGATTTGCAGTTTGCTACCAGAATAAACAAATGACAAAAGGTTAGTCTGCAAACAAGAAAAAGAGATAAGGATAGAAGAGATCCTAATACACATATATAGGATTATGAAATACCTCATGTAATGCTGGAGCATCATTGGTTCCATCACCAGTGACAGCTACAACATGGCCCCTCCTCTTCAAAGCTTGGACAAGCAAAAGTTTGTCATTAGGTGAAGACCTTCCCATAACCTGTACATCAGCAAATTTAGTTAGTTGCTGCTGTCCGTCGAACTTACCTATAATTTTATTTTTTAAGAACTTCAATCAAAAGTTAATAGTTCAATTCTTTCAAAGGAAATTAAGCAGAGAATACAAATATGACATCAGTAAATGAAGTAAAAGTGCATACAGATATCTTTTCTGCAATCTCTTCTCTCTGAGTTTCCGACATGCTACGAAATGACTTTCCCTCAATCAAGTTTGGCTCATTAGCATCTGCATCTGAAGCTAGAATGCCACACTCCAGAGCTATTGCTTTAGCAGTCTGAAGATTGTCACCAGTGACCATGCGCACCTAAAGCAATGAGATCCACACAATTATTATTATAGGCAAGATACAAGATTCTGAATCCAAAAAATTGCAGCTCAAGGAAACAAAAAAAATCAGAAGTCCCTGCCATTCACACCAATCAAGCTATATGTGCCCCTAACTGCTTATATTCTGATCTAACTCCCCAAAATTTTGAAAAATGAATATACTCGAATATTATCATTTTATGGTTAATAATATAATTGGAAGTGAGTCAAAAAAGTTTTTAACGCACACTGGATTTATAAAAACACCCTAGTTTTTCTCATACTTTTTCGACACAACAATCCTTAATTTATTACACATGTTAATTTGGGTTTTGGACTTACTGTGTTATGTTCATGGACTTGTGTGGACCTTTATAATTAAGAAAGGAAAATAACCTTTAGTTTGTTACTTAGGTGGATTATGATGCGGCCAAAAGGCCTAAAACAATGTCAAACTCATTAAAATTCAATCAAACTTGATACAAAAAATATATATACTTCCACCATTTCATTTTTTGACATGGTTTAATTAAGTGGCTTAGGGCAATAATAGTACTCACATAAATTAATTTGACATCCTTATGTGTTTAATGCACAAGGAAATATAATAAAAAAAAAATTTAAAAGGTCATGTGGGGCCTTACCGCCTTATTTTATTCGCCTCAATATATAATTTATAATTTTCTTATTTAATTGATGATGTTTGATTGGCAATTGGCAAACATGCCCAAAGAAATGCGTCAACAAAAATGGAATGTTAGAAATATTATCTTTGCTTCAACATTCCAGTAAAAATTGAAAGGACCTCATGCTTGAATAGTCTGATAGTTTCACCTGCTATATTTATTTATTAGGAAAAATTGATAGGAATAATCCCAACTTTGCTCGATTCGCTCAAAATAATCTCAACTTTGGATTATTATTTAATAATCCGAACTTTAATGTGAATTTTCTTCTAATGGTCCCAACCGGTTTTTTAACTTATAATAATAAGTTAACTGACACGTGTTAGAGTGTAATTGGCCAAAAAGATAAATAAATTAAATCACAAAAAAATTAAAAAATAATTAACTAAAAAAACCCACCACCATCACCAGCCCAAACACCGTCCCTTCCCAACTCTCTCGCTCCAGTACCTACTTTCCCGTTGCTTCCAGACCCACGATTCTCCTCGCCGGCGCTTCCCCTACCGTTACCCCTAAACCACCATAGCACAAACCCCTGCTTAAAACTCAAATAGCCATTGATTTTGGTGAAGTTCCAGAAGATACTTTTCAAGGGTTTGGTTCTGATTTAGAGGAGGATGATTGTTAATGGGCTTCTTAATATTGGTGGTTAATGGGCTTCTTCATGTTGATGGTTATGGTGATGATTTTGAGTATGATTTCGAGTTCGTTGATGATGATTTAGTGGATTTCGTGGGAGGAAAAGGGGATTTCGTGTTGGGGTTGCGGTGGTTAAGTGTCGACGCAGGCGGTAGGGGAAGGGAAGCGCCGGCGAGGGTAATCGGTGGGTCTGGGCTCGACGGGAGTGGGGGCGGAGGGCTGGGCGGGGTGTAGGGGCAGGGAGGTTTGCTGGTGGTGGTGGTTTTTTTTCATTATTTTTAAATAATTTGTTATATTTACTTAGTTAAGTGTTGTTTAGTAACTAATAATAGTTCATTAGTATTATTGACCAATCACGTGGTGACATTTGTAAGTTAATTTTTTGTTAAAAAAAATTTACCTATTCAACCGGTTATAGGTCACCTGGGACCATTAGAAGAAAATTCACATTAAAGTTTGGACTATTTAAAATAATCCAAAGTTGGGATTAGATTATTTTGGGTGAATCGAGCAAAGTTGGGATTATTTTTGTCAATTTTTCCTATTTATTATTATTTTTTTTTATTATTATTTTTTTTTTTACAATGCTAGTTTCACCTGTTCAAAAACCTTGGCATAGTAAGCTAATGCAGATGTATAGGGCCAGGGTCAATGTTAACTTTGTCATTCGAGATAAATTAGATAATGCAAACTTAGAGGGGATTAAAAAAAAAAAGGGGGGGGGGGGGGGGGGATCATTTTAGCAGTACTATAAAATAAATTGCAACTTCAGACACATACCTTTACGCCAGCAGCCCTGCATAATTCAACTGAATCTCTGACTCCAGGGCGACATGGATCCTACAAATTAACCATCAGACTGCTTAAATTCTGGTGAAGCATTTTAATGACATTCAACTCCATATGACCAGCACAAGTCGACATAAACATGGAAAGCACCAAATCAAGTACCAGCAGTTTTTAAACAAAAGGAAGCAACATAAAGAGAATAATTAACAGGTAAATAAGAAGCAAAACATATGCATTCGATGAAGCTAACCTCTCCTTATTACTGTTACTTCAGAAACTGTCCCAAATTGGGAACCACTTTGAAAAGACATAGGTTACAGAGTACAGAGTAATTGACTAATTAACAGACACTGCTAATACAAGCGTTAGCAACAGTAATTCAATTGTTCAGACAAGTGCCAAATCTATTAGCTTGCCCCATTATAACAATATAGATTACGATAGACTTCAAAGACATGGATCTGATTTCCAGCATCAACCTTTTGGACTAGTCATAGCTAGCACTGAGAATATCCTAGTTAAGCAAAAGCTAAAAATAGTGGTTTTACATAGAACACAAATATCCTTTAATAGTGAAAATAATTGTGATAACAAACTATAATTCAACACTGACAAAACTTTCGACAATCATATAACGCAAGGAAAGTACATCGAAGAAGTCCAAGAGATCTTATACCTTTATACCAACAATTGCTAGCAAAACCAAATCATCATCAGGCAACGCCCACTGAGATATGTGCTCTTCATCAGATGGCACTTTATCCAGCTCAACTGGTCTATATGCAATGGCAACACAACGAAGACTTTGAACAGCCATCTGTTCAATAGCCGTCTTATAAAATGCCAACTGCAAAAATAGGTAGACAGTTAAAACCGCACATCATGTAATGACTACATATGAGTGCATGAACACCAACCATAATGCAAATTTTATTTATTGTCATTCAAATATTACCCTAAACTATGCAGGAATTTCAGTCACCTAAAAATAAGCCCAGAATCCTGTACAGTTGAGAAGGGGACCTAGAATAATTATTAATGGCTTCAATTCAAACATAGATAACATAAACATTTGCCCAATCACATTACTGTGTAAACTAGAAAGTTGGAAGAAAAGAGGGGGAAAACAGAAGGGAAGAACGTAAAAACTCTTCAGCCCAATAGATTCAGCCAGCATACAAGATCAGAAGACGCCAGAGGGGGAAGGGAAAATGGAATTATGTGTTCAAGATTGAAAGAGTTCAATCAATCAAAGCCATAATCCCAAAAGTGGGGTTGGCTACATGAACTAAAAGTGATTATTCCTTATAGTCATCCACAAAATGACTAATTAGGATTAAACGTAAAGCAAAACAAATACTATGGCACCACATTTTCTTATTCACCTTTTGCTCATCCAGCAAAGCCATGGAGTCATTTTCATCCAAGTATCTGGTGCACGAAGCAAGGACAATTTCAGCAGCCCCCTTCCAATGTACATGGACTTCAGAACCAGGCTGCAAATAACATTAAATGAAAAAATTACAAAAAGAATAAAGAAAAGAAAAAGGATGATAAAAGAATGGTGAAAATAGCAATCTGATCAAGTACCTACTCTCACTATAGATTAGTAAATTTTGCAGAATAGGCCAAACAGAAGGACAGAGCCCAGGGTCATTCTTAGTTTACTAACTCGGACATTACCTAAATATAAATTAAGCAAGCTGGGGCATGTCAATTTCATATAATTACTTCGACCTACTGTCTACTGACCGTTACACTAATAATTAGCCCATGCCGTTTAATTAAGAGGATTAAGATTCTCAATATTAACACTTAATTACTTTTGTAAACTAATAACTAGCTTACCACTAAAGTGTAGTATCTAACCTATTTAATCACAACTTCAAGCAATTAAATAATATTTTGGTGTACTTAACCAAGAAACGTTCGGCAACAATTACTAGCATTTACCACTAACATACACTGCATAACATATCAGGACACAACTTTGAGCAATTGGGTTGCATTTTGGTGTAGCTTAACTAAGAAATGCTTGCCATCATTTTTAACAACAGAAAAATCAGTAAGCAAACATAAAAAGGAAAATTGCAAAAGAACTGGGTTGAAATAAGATTCTATCACAAACTTACTGTTTTAACTGCAACACCTCCTCGTTTTTTCTCTGAGTTGAATGGAAATGCATGGATAATCGTAGATTCCGCTCTTATAGCATCAAAATTCATTCCGAGCTGAAAATTTCAGGTTAATAATGTTGTAGAATAGAAATCATCAACTTCCAATACCAATATCTCAATTAATGTACCTTAACTGCCCATGAAAGGATGGCCTTTTCTGTTGGTGATCCAGAAATTTCAATATCCCCCCCACCCTGCATAAACAGAAAAGGGACACGGCCACAGCTTAGTGCTTCCGATTTTTAAAGATATAACTATTACCAACATAAATTATATATTTCCAGGGGCACTTCTAAACAGCTTTTCAGCTATTGTAAGAGAGGTAAGACTCCTGATTCAGCAGCAGTGTTGACCCAGCATAGAAAACAAGAGGATATGACATACAACGATATCAACAATAGCAGGTACACATATTTAGCATACCGATTTTGCAACTATTACAAACACCAGAAAACATAAAATAAGCCTCTCATAGATTAAAAATTATATAGAGAGGGAGAGAGAGAGGGAAAGAAACACTTCCAGCAAAGCAACCGTTTCCACAATAATAGATAATTAATGAAAAAAGAAAACATATATATCCGACAGAAGATATGTTGAAACACAATAGTTTTTTTAAAAAAAAATTGGAGTAAGTATAATTTAAAATTCAGTAAACGCCCAAGGGACTTTAAGCAGTTGTGAAAGGGAATTTTCATCGCTAACAGAATGGTTCAGAGTGACAGTTGAAGGTGTTATGATTGATCTAGCTAACCTCAGGAAGAAAAACACAGCCAGTTGTATTCTGCGCAATGCCCTCTTTAAGTAAAGATGACAACATTGGAGACAACAATGAACCGTCATTTGGCTGATCAATTTTCTTCCCATTGGCATAAGCCTCCACGACAGTCATCTGCAATGATGAAGACAGAATATGAGATTTACGGTAAAGCCCATTTCAATAAGACACTACAACCTTAGTCATGCCATAAACAATTAACAGTTTAACACAAGGCACAGAATTACAACTTCTGATACTTGAATGGTCAAAGCCTTGCCTGATTCAGGGTCAACGTTCCAGTTTTGTCACTACATATTGTAGTCGCAGAACCCATGGTTTCACAAGCCGAAAGCCTCCGTACCTGTAGAAGAATAAGACTTGATCAAATCACAAGATCATTAAATCCACAAATAATACCTAATAAAGCCTGATTACATAAAACACCAAAAAAAACAAAAAACAAAGCCTGATTCCATACCAAAGCCTTGTCCCTCATCATCTTTCTCATCGAGTATGCAAGCCTGCAAAATACATCATCAAAAGAATCAGCAGTGAGAAGGATATAAAAATAAACTATTGTTCGCTTCACCATATTTTTGCTAAATAGAAATTATTTTTACTCAGCTGAAATAATTTTTACTAAACTATACTTATTTTTATAGAACTGAAATTATTTTTACTGAATATTAGTATTTGAAGGCGAAGAGAACAGGGCCCAGAAGAATAAATGTCCAGAAATACAGTTGTAAAATAAGTGCAAAATTGAACCAAACAAGATGAGCAAGTACTAAGAATAATTCAAAATATACAAACTATATCAAACAGATCTTGACAGCAGAAAACGCAGAAAAGAAAAGAGCAATCTTTCCCCTTGGACAAATTATATCAAGTCAATTCCCTATTTACCACATTAATAATCAACTATTTCCTTTTGCCGCCTTATGGGATAGGGGTGGATAAAAGGACAACATTGCCATAATAAAAATCCCAGATGTGGCCTTACAATGCAAAACAAATCTCAGGATGCACACACTTCTAGCACAGAGTATCCTGCCACATATTTAAAATTAATGCACTTTTGGCCCAAGCCCAACCCAGCTCAAATTAACACATAGGTGATAGGTGCCCTCATATAGGAACCAACCCTTTCTGCATAGCCTATTTCAATACTCATAGCAAAAAAAAAGGGACCAAGGTATCTCTTCACACTAAATTTTTTAATATTGAAAAGGCCTACGACTTAAGTGATGATCTCTGTCGAAACCGACTCACTTGTATCCACTGATTGTCATATAATCCAGAATTATAAGACTTAAGTTACTCTGAGTTCAAATATTGTGTCGGATACAGGTGTGCAAAATGTGTAAAACTTTGGGTTTTTTATGTTAAGACTCCCAGTGGCTCTGCTTTAAAATGAAGGACTCTATTGAGTGTATACCCATGTCATAGAATCCAACACCGATATATGAGATATAAAGAAGATATGGGGCAACATGATTAAGGCCCATGAAAGCAGTTATAAATGTAAAAAGGCAAGCAAAAAAGTACTCCGTAGATATCACCAAAAGAACCTCTAACAATTACAAGATTTCAGAGATGTCCAATTCCTTATATTGGAGTCCACATAAGAAAAACCAAATGAATGAAGAATTCAAGAGGATAGTAGACATACGTTAAGGTGACAGCTAAAGGAAGACCTTCAGGAACAGCAACAACCACAATAGTCACCTGGAATGTCAAGCAGTTGTTATACCCACAAAATTGACATGTGTATCAAAAACCAAAAAAAAACAAATATATGCATGAAAGTTGTACATACAGCAACAGTGACAATCTTGACGACTCCTTCTATAGCATGTTTTGCACTTGTCTTTCCTTTCTGAAACTGTGGAGTTCCATTAGCATCTTCTGTATGACCAGTAAAGTACCTAAACAAGGACATGTATTACTTTAACTATTTGTGTAGCTTTAGCCAGAGGATAGAATGTACAATTGAGAACTGAATCATCTTACCTAGCAAGAAGGACAACTAAAACAACAAAGGCCACAGTTAAACCAGCAATACCGATAAAAGTCGCAAGGCCATTCAGACGCACCTGTGACAGATACATTTTTACCAAAAGAAGGATTGAAGGAAAGAAAGAAAAGAAAAAAGAACAACCAGAAAAAGACCTACATATCTGTTGATGGCAACACATATGTTATAAAGATCTTACCTGCAATGGTGTTTCTTCACCGGTGTCTTCTGAGATACTGGCCATAAGCATACCCCATTCCGTATTTACACCTACACTTGTGACCTGAAACCAATTGTACACTATCCTTTCAAACCGAGATCCCATGCCAAGGATCTAAAATAATTTACAACTAGAAGCACAATAAAAACAGTTGTGAGCCACAAGACCTTTAAAATTCAATTTGAGATGTCTCAACAACTCATATGAGCCCTCTTAATCCAGGGCATAATACACATGTGCAATTAGGCTTTGGGAAAGACAACAAGAAACTTAAGCTATAATGGAAAAGCATAAACAGCCTACTCATATGAATCCTGGATATGGTATAGAAGTAAGGATAGGCTACAATAATGGAAGGTGCACTGACAATTTACAAATCATGTAAAAATTTCAAACAGTCATCAGAAACCCTCATATCAATCTTTGAACAGAAAAACCTATGACTTCTCCCACATTTCAGATCATTACTAGTAAAGAATTCCACCACTCAACTACTCAAGTATTGCCAGGACTGACCACCATTCATTGCAGATGCTTTCCAAACAATATGATCTCATAATACCTTCAAATCCCTTATTTCTCCTTGGATTGGATTCTGTATCTTGCACCTTCATGATTTATCTGTATTGCCAGGAAGTAGACTTTTGCAGATTACCAAGGACATGGAGGGGCACAACACATCAACTAATCCAAGGAGAAATTTATGTTGGAAAGCATTTAAATGCACACATCATGGTCAGATACTCAACCTCACATAAATTTTTGGTAAAATTTCCTAAGTATCCCAATCATAAGCAACCTCTTTCAGTAATCTCGGCTCACAATAAAATTCAACTTACACAAAAAAAATACTCTATCAACTGCCCCAGACCTCCCAGTGCTCTTACCAAAAAAAAAAATATATATATATATATATATATATATATATATATATAAAGAAACTTACAAAGTCAAACTAATTACGGAAAGCAAAAGAGAAAAACCAGAGAAACCCATTAAAGACAAATCAAATACTCATAGAAACTAAAATAATCACTTGGGAAAAGAGTATAATTTTACTTCACCACTCCAACATAATTCAAATGTCAGGAAAGTAGAGTAAAATGCATCATCAAAATAGCAACAAGGATGAAATATATTCATTATTTTAACAGAAGGCTGTTGTCCAAGATAAGTCTCAATACAGTTATAAAATTATAACCGCTGGTCTACATACAACTACGGATTCAAAAGATACCAGCATAGTTCCATAGCCATCAGCTACTTTGCAGCCAGACATTAAGAAGGGTGATTTTGTATCCTTGGTAATCTGCAGAACTCCAGTTCAAACAGTACAAAATTTAGAACAAGGCTTAGTATATAGTATCAAGGACTACTTATAGGAAGTCGCTTACAATCTTGCTCTCTCCAGTCATACTTGACTCATCAATTGCAAGAGATTGACCAGATATTAGCACTCCATCAGCAGGCACCTATAGATAATTCAAATCAATAAGCATACACTTGAAACAAACTAACAAGAATAAAGAGAAAAAATGGAGAAACATATTCACCTGATCACCAATTTTAAGAGGTATGACATCTCCCACAACAATGTCAAAGATTGAAATCTCCACCCTTCTACCCCCTCTGATTACCTGTGCATACATATATTAGAGACGATTAACACTTAACAGCAACATTAAGGAAATTATGTTTCAAGCATACAACAATAATTTAATGGTGCATGCATGAAAGGGGAAAAAGTCCAATGAGGCTACTCCTACTTGAGGTACTTGTAATTAATATGGTAGAAAGAAAATGTTCAGGTAGTTAAATACCTCCAGGTGTATATTCCTTTTTTCATCGTTCAGATTCTGAAACTGGAGAGATTGTCTGTAATCACTGACGGCTGCAAGATAAAAAATAAAAAATAAAAACACAATGTTCAAAGCTCAAAGCTCCTTAGATTTAGTAACACAACATAGGATTGAAAAATAGCTATATATAAATTATATTGCATATATACAAGCTCCAATGGCATAAAACCAAAAATAGTACATAACTTCTCAGCAGATGCCAATTTAAAAAAAATAAAAAATAAAACCCTTCAACATCAATTTTGAAAACCATTCCTATTTCCTAGCATTTCCACAATGTCCATTTCCAATATTCACTCATCACAAGGTATAACCTCGTGCATGCAACCCTCTTTACCCCCACCCTTTGCAAAGGTTTTTTTGAGGCATTGGACTATTGGAGTAATGTTGTTGATGATGTCATCACTAGCATTTAATATTCATATAAACCTTGTTGTGCAATCCAGATTTGTACAAATTTTTTTATGTCTAAGTTTATATACTAACTGCCATACTTTACCATATACTTAGGGTAGAGAAAGGTAACATCACATCAGAAAATAGATGTCAAAAAAACAAGTTCATCGAAAATATACGGGAAAAAGATTTATTTTATAAAGACTTTATATGCATCTAAGTTTGTTTTGGTGTTGAGAACCACAAAGGGCAAATGTGGGTACCATCCCCCAGGAGTTTAAAACTAACTGAGCTACTTTACATGCATCCATGTTTGTAGGTTATACTTCGCATCAATTATTATTTTATATTCTTGCAATCTGTTACTTTACTCCATGATTTATGCACTCTTAGCACAAGAACTCCATCACCTATCCCTTGTATCATTAAAGCTACTAACATAGTTTCATCTTATACATTACATGTTTCTCTCGTTGATCGACACTTAATTACATTAACATGTTCCTACTAAAAGTACATAGTAAAAAACAGTTTAATTGATAAGATCACTATCATAAGGGAAGTATGGGGTTGAATCATCTGACTTGATAATGGCTCACACCTTGTCAATGTATATTTATATAACATAGACTTGCCATCACTTTCATCAAGACTGCCATCTCACAGAAAATAATAACAATTGCAATTAATTAAATTATTGACATCCTTCTTAACAAGAAAACCAAATATACCTGTAACAACAATAACAAGGAAAACTGCAAAGAGAATGCTACCACCATCATACCATCCTTGTTTGATACCCTGTAACACAACAAAATCGGTAATCACCCAAATGATAAAAGATAAAATAAAATATATCCACATCAAGAAGGAAACTTTAAATTAATAAAATAAAATAAATAATAATAATAATCAGCTATAACTAGCATAAAAAATTCATGGATAAATTTAAATCTCAAAAGTGAGCTAAGCTCTACATCTTAGAAAATACGGAATAATAAGAGGGTAAATTAAAAAATAAATGACCGACGCATTGCCTAAGAAATACTAGCCCTATATACAAGCAACGCATATGGCTTATATTATTTACTTCAACAATTTATTCAATACCGTCACCCATACACAATGAGAGAAACATATTATAATAACTGAAACATTCGTAATTCAGAGGAACACTTGACATATTTTCCTATTGCGTAAGATTGTTATTTAACTTTCACTATATTATCGGGTTTAATTTCCATCTCTGTCACAATTTTTTGAAAGGTTTCATACTCTAATTTAATGATAAGCATGATGTATGATAAACAATGATATCCTTTGTTATTCTACAAGATTGGTAACTAATTAAACAAAATTATTTTTTAAGGAATGATAAGTTTTAATTAGGAAAGTCTCGGTTATGCAATTATAGAGACTTTAGTCATGGTACTTTATTATTTTATTTTACTTTTTGAGTTTTCCTTGGGCTTATAGATATTTGGAAGATTTTAAGTTGCGACAAAATGGGTATATCTATATTCTTATTAAAAACACATTACGCAAAATTGTGATTTTTTAAATTTTTTACTTAGCATTTAGGGCATTTTGGGGAAGTCCATAATTTGAGACAACCTTTTACTCTCCCTTCCCCTTCACTATATGATAAATATTTATAAACAGCATTTATTGAGTTTTAACTACCTGATATTCACTTAATTTTTCTTTTAGAAAAACTATCTATTTTCAGCCCAGTTGGGTAGATTGACTAAGCTTTATTATTTTCTAATTAAGAAAAAATCTAATTTTTGATAGACATACACAGATAGACTCAATACTTCCTTCCCTCAACACATTTCACTCCATTGCTTCAAATAAAAAATCAAATTTCATTTCTCATAATCAAGTTTTTCCTATCTTTAAAATTTCTTTACATTCCATTGAAATTTAAAAATTTAGTCACTAAAAATCCAATATCTTTGAGCATTCAAAGTGCAAATTAATAATTTAGGGGGGCCACAACAGTTTGGATAAATGTTCGATTATATATATTCTCTCATTCCTGAAAGTTAAACTCACTTACTATGGACTCTTGTTTGTAGGATAGTATGTGAAAAATGAGTGAGTGTAAGGAAAATATGGATGTAATGGATTCAGATCAGTCACACAACAAAACCAATTTAACAGCTAGGGGTTCGTTTGGCATTGTTGTGGTTTTCTGTTTTATGGTTTTTTGTTTTCTAAAAGTATATGATATGAGTCCCATAATGAATCAAAAATTATATAAACTTATTAAAATTATGATAATGTTGAAAACTGACAACAGTTTTAACAGAAAAGTGGAAACACCTTTTTCTTGTTTCCTGTTTTTGGTTTTTAGTTTTCAAAAAAACAGGAAACTGAAAACCAAAATTAATGCCAAACAAGCCTTAGAATTTCTGATTTATTTTATTTATTTTTTTTTTCTAGCAAATAAATCAAAAGCTTTGATATTGATAGTAAATGGTGGAAGGGTTACAAAATGGTAGGGTTAATAGCTTTAGGCTATCACTATCAAGATAGCTTTAGGCTATCACTCTCTAACAATGGCTTTAGGCCATAACTCTCTCTAGGTTTTCCTGATACAAAATTCTCCCCCTCTTTCTCAATATCTCTCTTCCTTTCTTATACTTACATTCTCCCTACCTAGGATGATTCTAGAATGGTTCCTCAAAAAAAAACAAAAAAAAATAAAAGGATGATTCTAGACTGAGTTCTTTTGTCTCATGTGCACAGGAGGCATCTCTTAGTGCATTGCCTATTTACCCTTCTTATGTACTACATTTGATCACTATTAACAAACTAAATTACCTGTACACTTTTCCCTTAAGACAGTTCATTACAGTGGATAAAATTTGAAGGAGCAAACGGTGGGTGAGTGTAAAAAAAAGGTAGATAAATACAAGAGATTGGGTGGAAAGGGGTAATAGAGTGGGGTGAGAAGGGCAAGGTAGTAAAAGAGGTATGCCAAATAAAGGAACAGAGTAAAAGTGAGTCGAACTTTCTCAAATTCCCCAAAATGGAAAGTGAGTCAAACTTTAGAGAAGAAAGAGGGAGTTTATATCAGTAATCATTACCCCAAACTATAAGCTCTAATCCGAAGCTGAGTAACAATAGTAAGAGACGAATAAAACAGAAATTAAAACCTCCCTAGGCCTCAATTCATTACCTATAAGAAGCACGCACCCTCTAAGTTTACCACTTAATCCACTAATGGACAGGCAAACCGGAACCAACCAATTCATCGTAGCAAACCTTCCCTTTACTCAAGAGATAGAGTTATTTGACAGCATGAAAATTTAATGAAAAGTTCCTAATATACATTGAGTTATAAATCAACTACGAAATACCATGTTTTTATTGGTTATTATAGCACTACCTATTAGCAGATAAGTAGGTCTCGTTAACAAAATTTGATAATTGTAGACAACATTTGGTACTGGTCAATACTTGGTAGACACCAAAGCTTTAAAAGAAACTTAATCCTGATCTTGAGACTATATATAGTGGCTATGAGCAAATGGAAATTTACATCAATCCCAAAATTCATTATTCCCTCTAATTGATAAGATTTATAAGCACAAGAGAAAGAAACCACAGCAAAAATATAATAACTATAATCCACAAATGGAGCTCCCATTGATTGATGATTAAAAAAAATTGTCAATTAAAATTTTAAAAACCAAAGAGCATTTCTCTTTAGCCTGAACACTTAAAAGAAACACTGCAGGACTGCCTAAATGGAAAATTCATTTTAAAAAATAAAATAAATAAATAAAAAACAATAGGCATGCTTATTTAAAATAATAGCTCTTAGGGTTCATAACCCCAATATTACCTTAAAGAAGCTCAAGGAGTGCAAAAATATAATATACCTTATGCACTTAACTACTTAAGAATAACAGAACCATACAGATCAATACTCCTTTTCATAAACTCTTATTTAATTAACAATAAACTGACAAAATGCAAAGGCTTCAGACTCACCTCTGATGTAATACCAAGAGCCAAAGATGCCACGGCAGCTACCATCAATATTATTAAAGTCAAATCTTGACAAGCCTCCCAAAGGAACCGCTAAACCAAGTAAGAAATTTAAGAGGATAAGTCACATTATATATACATCCATCATTAGAGAAATCTAATTAATGCTCCTCAAAACAGCAAAACTGACCCAAAAACTTCGCCCCTTCTTTCGAGGATAAGTGTTTGTTCCATATACATTTTTCCTTTGCAGAATATCTTCATCACTCCCTGGAATCCCCTTCTCTAAATTTGTTTTAAGCTTTTCAGCTAATTGAGTTACCTAAAGTTTAAAACATATAATGCATGTCAAAATAAATATTTACTGCATTGAAAATTAATTAAAAGCTTTATACACAACCAGACGACAGAAATAATTGATTTTTTTTTTTAAAAAAAAAAAGGCTAAATTCTTCAACTGATTAACCGATTGATGATTTGAAGATAAAATTCTTTATAGCTGCATGAGCATGTATCCTACTCAGCACCTTTATGCAAAACGCCCTCAACGTCCATAATTACTACACCCTCTGATCTTTAAATTCCTTCCACAATCCTTTGACATGTTAATGCAAATTTTAAGTTGTTAATATCTCTCTAATTACAAATTTATAAAGTTTGATATACTGAAAGTACTCATCGAGACGAATCAAACAAGAACCCACTTGACCATGTTTTTTCTTTATATATTGGAAATCATTTTCTCTTAAATAGTGAATAGTGTTTAGATTCCAAATGGAAAAAACATGTAGGATTGGAGGGAGTAACAGGCTATAATCTTAGGCTGAGGTGTACAATTTGGCAGTGGAAACCAACCTCAAGCCATCATTAGTTGTTGAGTTTCATTGGGTGGCAAAGAAGCCTTTTCCTTTTAGAATATTTTCCAAGCACTGTTTCTTTAAGATTTATTCAAAGGG